>NC_088883.1:6620813-6671826 GCF_032884065.1 Artemia franciscana
TAATTTTCATTTCAATACTAAAACTGATTACGAAGCAAATTCTGGGAATTGCGAATGGCAAAAAAATTCTTGATACCCTGATGTGTCCTCTATTCCTTTATTTTTTCATCACTAACGGGTCGCTGGAACATTGTTGGGATACTGATGTGGGTAGCTATCTGAGGCTCCTGAAATCCTCGCCCCATTTTCCTCGCCCCATGAAGGCGGGTGACATATCCTGGTTGATCTTGTGTGGAATGACGAGAGTTGACTTCGGGCAGGGTTCAATTAAACAAAAGCTCAGTTAATTGGGGTTTAGTTGCATTAGGGTTCAGCTAAATGAGGGTGTTTTGCGCTTGAGTTAATCTGCTGGGGGGCTCAGTTAAACGGTGATTCAGCTGACATAGGACTTAGTTGCATAAGGGTCCAGTTAAATGGGCTTGAGTTGCATGGGGGTTCAGTTGCACAAGGATATGTTGCACTAAAGTTCTGATACACGAGGGTTCAATTGCACAGGGCTTCGGCTTCCCTGAGGTAAGATGCACGAGGGGTCAGTTACGTCGGTTCATCTGAACAAGGTTCAGTTATGTGGACATCCGTCATTTTGTATGCTGGCTCAAATTTTTCTTATGATTTTTTTTTATTTACGTTTTGTTTTTACATTTTATTTTATTTTTTTATCATTATTTCTGGACGGTTAGTGATTTTGTTGTGTGGTTCAACTTTTAGCTGAAAGTTTAAATTACACAGCAAAGCACCAAATGAAGTATTGCTTAACTGAAATGGTTCCTGAAAATCCATAACTATGAGTAATCATGTACCCCTTCTTGCCCTATTTATGGCTTCTTAAAAATCTATTATCATTCCAATTATTGTCGTGACCATATTATTATAGAAGAACATGTCAATGTCTTGTAAGTGCAAAAAGCATATATTTAGCTGCAACTCAATTTCGGAAAATGGATATTTTAATGAGGTCTTCCATCTGACCCACTTCACGGGGTAAGCTTCCAATCAATGGTGTCAATTAAGGGAGGAGCGCTAAGGAGGGAGGAGCAATTAAGTGAGGAGTAGGGGTACTATATCCCTTACCAACAACTTTTATTAAGTGCTTATTGTTGAAAATATTTTTGGGGAAGGGTCATAGAAAAACTGGAAAAGTTATCCCACACCCCCTTCTAGATTTTTATAATAGATTTTTGACATCCCATCCCCGGTTACACTTTCATCAATTAATACCACTGCTTCTTAGACGAATTTTTTCATATTTCAAAGGAAGCAATAGAACTAGACAATTGAATTAATGCTGTAAAAGGAAAGAGGGTGTATAATCGTTCCCCGTCTCAACCATTAAAAGACAGTTCTCCCCTCTACCCTAACCATTGGAAGACAGAACATATATAGAGAACAGAATAGTAAGTCTTTATTATCTGTTCTCAGTGGATTTGGTTGAAATCTAAATTCAAACATGACTGATGATTTGTTGAAATATTGCTGAACTGGACACCCGGTCCCTGAAAATCAATAGCTGCCAGAAATTTTTTTTACAGAGATATTATATAGTTTCTTCTTCTTTTTCTTCGGAAAAACAGCGCAAACAACCGTTTGTTTCGGAAAAACAAACAAGTCTAAGAAGGTGTCCTTTCGTTTTAAAAGAAATATTGTGCTGACCACCATATTTTCCCATCTTATTCTTGTTTATTTCAATTGTAATTTCCATCAACTAAATTGTATCATGCACTGCCATCTTAGACTGTTTTCCTATATCTTAACAAATGAACAATAGTATTTCTTCTTTTTCAAGCTTGATTTTAAGTTTACAGGTTAAAAACCCGCTGATGTATGTACTGACATAAAACAAACTGGAGTTTTCCTAGTGGCTTTCTTGCCCTTACGCCCCCTAGGGGTTTATATCTCACCTTATAGATTTATACTAATTATAGTCTTGTCGTTTAGAGCATATTCAGCCAAATGGAACCGTTATGCATTGTCCGTTGAATCAGCCGTTAATCCTACCTTTCTGTGAAGAAAAAAAGAAAAGTGCAGGTACCAAAGTTGACCTCTTGCAGAAATGCGGTGTAACGCTTAAAGATATTGCAATTGGCCTTGAAGTAACATCAGTCCCCCTATGTTTTCTACTCAGGAAGAAGCATCAGGTATTTTATATCAGTAAGTTTGTCTGAGTGTCAGTACATAGGGGAATTCTTTTTTGTGTCTCTGACTAGTACTATGTCCCTTATTCAGTAATAATAATAGTATTAGTAGTATTATTCAGTAATAGTGATAATAATAATAATAATAGTATTAGTAATAATATTCAGTAATAAATTCAGTAAAAAAGGAAAGTGAAGGTACCAAAGTTGACCTCTTGCAGAAATGCGGTGTAACGTTTAAGAATATTACAACTGGCCTTGAAATAGCATCAGTCCCGCTATGTTTTCTACTCAGGAAGAATTATCAGGCATTTTGTCTCAGTAAGTTTATCTTAGTGTCAGTATATCAGGGATTTTTTCAGTAATTCTATATGTCTCGGACTAGTATTAGATCCCTTATTGAGTAATTTCATCCGTCTGTCAGGATGTCGAGTGGACTTTTCGGTGATTTTTCTGTCTGTAAGGATATTAGTTTTTCCGGTAATTTTTCTGTGTCGGTCATTATATCAAGTAGGCTTTTCCCAGTGGCAGTTCTGGCCTCTCTTTTGTCCGGCGCAAAATATTGATTAGTGTCCCCATCCCCTGTTTCCCCATCCCCACAAAATTTTCAGGCCAAATTTTAGCATAAATTTCATTTACTTACTGAATTATTTTCAATTTGTTAATTAATTAATGATTTATTTTTAGCTGTTTTCAATTTTTTATTTTGATTTTTTAATTATTATTGGTTATTCTGGCTATCATTATTTAATTACTTTTTTCTTTTTAATTTATGTTTATTTTAGTAATTAATTAATAATTTATTGATTATTTTTATTTATTAACTGCATCCTCTACTGTATTTTAGTAAAAATAAAATTAAAAAAATGGTAAAATATCATAACTGATAGATTTTTTGTTCAAATCTTGCCCAGACAAGTGCCCCCTCGGTCATTCCCCTATTAGATAGATAGATAGATAATTATTAATGTGCAACAGTTATATAAATAAATATGACAAACCAGTGCAAATGCCTGGTGGCATACTGACAGTACTGTCAATTTTACGTTAGCACTGACAAAATAAAAATAGGTCAAGCCAAAGTGAATACAAGCCTACAACATCATCATAAATATATATATATATATATAACTTACATATATAACTTATAACTTACATATAAATCCGCCATACCTTTAATCCCCGCGCTCAATAATTTTGACAAATTTCAACTTTGCGATTATGTTTTACAATTTTCAGTAAATAATAAGTTCATTATTTCTGAAAAAAATTATTTTCATCACTGCGTCGTTAAATTTTTTTAAAGTAATTTTAAAAACTCTCGCTTATTGCTACAATCTCGTACTGATATTGGAATTGAGTTCCAAATTTTTGACCCAGTATGATGGATGCTGAAACTCGCTCTTGACGTAGGACGAAAGTCACACGAAAAATCTGAACGATGAGTGGTTGGATAATTATGAAATTGGGAATTAGTTGAAAAAATACCAGAGAAATTTGAAGGTAAAGTATTGTACAAATAATCATGACAAATATTATAATTAGAAATTGTATGAAGTTAATTCAAACAGTGTATTCCTGAATTCCCATATAAGTGTCTAACTGAAGATCCATGCTCAATATTAAAAAGGATTCTCATTGCTTTATTCTGGAGTATTTGGACAGATTTAAATACAGATGAAAAAATAGAAGCCCAAACAGAAATACAATAAAGAAAATATGGGTGGATAAAAGAATAGTAAATTGCTTTTAGAATATTTTTAGGAAAAAAATAACGAAGACGTGATAGAATACCAATTTTTCGGGAAATTTTTAACGATACTGTCTTCACATGTTTATGAAACGACAAATTTTCATCTAAAATAACACCAAGGTATTTAAACTGATCAACCCTTTTTAATTCAAGACCATTCAACAAAAAAGAGAATCCATCTGAAATAACCGATCCAGTTCGCGAAAACAATATATATTGGCATTTTTTGCAAACTCTAGCAAACTAAAACCAGCTCTGGATTTTTTTCAGTTTTCTATCGGTCTTTCACTTATTGAATGTTTATTTTGCATTGTATCTAGAGTCACTTATACAACTAAAATATGCTCTAAATATATCACGGATTTTTCTATGTTCACTTATCGGGAATATTTTTCACTTATACATTATGGCGCGGGGGTCTGATTCTGATTTTTAACAATATGGGAGTCAGCTAGACGGGTTTTTATCGTAGAAAAAAAGTATATAGTAATGCGGATGCACATTTCCATTGAATTTACTATAAATGTTTGTCTAAGAAGATACTGAACTATTTATTTATAGAAAACCATTTCTATATATATATTGGAGATGAAAAAATCATCTCTAAGAATTAAAAATATTTCTACCTAGAAATGATTATTAAATAGAAATATTATTCAGGATGCCTTGTTTCCCAATAATTATTCTTACTTCTATTTTGTAAAGAAAGTGGAAAACCAGTTAGAGGATATACGATTGACATATCACTCCAATCCACTAGTTTCTAGGCTTTCAACGCACTAATGGAAGTCTTTAAGCGGTGTTAATATTAGTCTAGCCAGACTTCCATACTTAAACATGGATCTTCATCACGGGGCGTTCTCCCCTGAGGATGTATTTTCAGGAATCCATGTAAAGTATGTTTAGAGTAAAAGGCTTGTTATGCGCCTAAGAAGCTTGAAGAAGCTACTTGATTTACAGGATTTTAAATCTTTCCCACAGAATTCGGGTTTTTAGATCAATATGCCTGGCTATAGCCTTCCCCCTTTTATCTTTCTTGTTCTTTCCATATCCTCGATTTTTACTTTAAGGATTTTTTTACTCTTGATTTTGAGACGTTTATCTTAACTATTAGTCTAATCTAAAACCTGGAATTTTAAAGATATTTTGTGTACTTTTTCTTTTCATTTGGCGTTATTTTACTGTATAATGTTGAAATCCGTGCTACAATTTTTTTTTAGCCCTATGGCAAAAAAATATTTTTAGTTTTTAGTTCACTATTTTTAGTTTTTTCCTTTTTTTATTTTTTTTTTTTCTTTTTTTAGTTTTTTCATTTATTTTAGTTTTTTCTTTTTTAGTTTTTTTCTTTTTTTAGTTTTTTTTTTAGTTTTTTCATTTATTTTAGTTTTTTCTTTTTTAGCTTTTGCTTCTTTTTAGGTTTTTTTTTTTACTTTTCAGACTAGAGATCAGTTGCAGCAGCTTGTATCTGACACAATAGATGAAGTTTTAGATACACCATTAAGATCTGAATTTATTCCATCTACAGTTGTGTCGGCACTTGCTTCAATGGCTTGTCACGGTGAGTTGGTGCTTTTTATCTGCCCTCTGACCTAATTTAGATGTCACTTTGTACAGGATTAAGGATAGAGGAACCAGGATTAGGGCTGAAATCCCCTGTGCCTTCTAAAACCCAGAATGTCATTTGCTGCTGTTTTGTGTGAGCAGTGTGAATCAGCAGTATAATCAGCAGTATGATTTATTTTTAATAATTTAATTAAAAATAATTTATTTTTATTAATAAATCAGCAGTGTTATTTATTTTTCTTAACATCAATAAATAAAGAAAGAGAATCGTAATATTAACCGGGTAAAAAAAAAAGGTAAAGGATACGGCATTAGACTTTACAGTCCGTACCGCCGGTGCTGATCTCCGTTTCTTGGCCCTTCAGCCAGGAAGTGCAATGGGGGGTTGGGGGCCAGCCATCCTGTGCTTTCGCACACCCTTCCTGTTTACCTTCCCCAGATTTCTCCAGGTACCCATTTAGAGCTGGGTCGACTCTGGCTAAGCTTACAGAGTCACGCCACTGACCCCCGTCCCAAACTGAAGAATTGGGTACACCGGGATTCGAACCCGCGTCCTCTCAGACAAGGGATCCCGAATCCAGCACACCAACCCATTCGGCCAGGAACCGGGACTACTGAGAAGAGCTATTAAAAATAACTAACTCTTTAATATATAACGATATTCATGCTTCGAAGACTCAGCCATTTCAGATTTACTAACGTTATAAATGAAAAAGAAATAAAATATATTGTTTTCAGTAAAGTGCAAATGACGCTTGGACCTTCAAAATGGTTAGGGTTGGCCTCACTCATTTTGTTTTAATTTCTTTGTTTTGGATCTCATTTGTTTAGTGATAGTGATTATTATTATATTGTATTATCCATTATATTGCATAATTTTATTATTATATTATTGCTTCAAATGTTCTTTTATCAGTATTTTATTTAATATCTATCTATATATATATATATATATATATATATATATATATATATATATATATATATATATATATATATATATATATATATATATATATATATATATATATATGTTAAAAGTAGAATAGCTAAGGCTCAGGGTGTTTTTTCACAGTTGAAAAAAGTTTGGAAGAATAGGAAGATAAGTCTGCAAACCAAAATTAGAATATTAGAATCTACAGTGATGACAGGGGTCAAATATGGCTCTGAAGCATGGGCGCTCCGTAAAGTAGACGAAAATTTACTAGATGTTTTCTAGAGAAATTGCCTACGGATTGTTCTGGGTACCCGGCTGAGTGACCGTATTTCAAACAGTAGGTTTTACGAAAAATATGGTTCAATCCTGCTTTCTACGGCTATAATGAAAGAAAGTTGAGATGGCTAAGCCACGTTTTGCGGATGAAGGATGACAGATTGCCAAAGATTGTCCTTTTTGGCCAACCGTCTGGGGCTACACGGAAAGCAGGTCGTCCTCGTCTGGGTTGGGAGGATGTCATAAATAAAGATTTAAAGAAAATGGGAACTTCCTGGGAGGGTGTAAAGAGCGAGGCCTTGAATAGATTAGGTTGGAGGAGGAGTGTGCGTAGCTTTGTTGGCCTCAGGCGGCTTGGTGCTGCTTGACTTACTTACCTGACTTAAGTCTCCTGCCGAGCACTGCTCGGCGTAGAGAGTGACGTCTGCCTCCTCCACCCACTTCGGTCCACGGCGAGTATTTGCTCTTCGCCCTGTCTGATGTTTGCCATCGTCAAGAACTCGGACAGGCTGTTGGACCAACGTTTCTTCGGTCGACCGCGAGGTCGCTTCCAACCAACTTTGATAGGGTCGAAGTCATAGATCATCTTTGCGGGTAGATGTGGTGGCATTCGAAGCAGATGCCCGAACCATCGTAAGGTTCGCTCGGCTGCTTGAGTCGAAAACCAAGACTGCTCTGTGAGCTGCAGAAGCTTTTCATTGCTGACGAAGTTGGACCATCGTAGGCCCTCAATCCTCCTCAGGCTCTTTGCATGAAATACATCTATTTTCTTGAGGGTTGCAGCTGATGCTTGCCATGTCTCAGCTCCGTAAAGCATCACAGAGCCGACTAGAGCGTTGAAGATCCGCAGTTTCGTTTTGCGACTGATGTTTGGTTTCCGCCAGAGGTGACGATTCAGTCTACCCATGACAGAAGACGCTTTAGATAATCTCGCCTGCAGCTCGGGGAGAAGTGAGCCATTTGAAGAAATTACGGAGCCCAGGTAGGTGAAATCTTTGACAACCTTGATGCTAGTGGTGCTGTCCAGGCTAACTGGAGAGTTAACAGCAGGAGAAGACGGGTCTATGGCCAAAATTTTAGTTTTATTCCAGTTTATATGCAGTCCTACTTTGGCAGCCTCTTCTCGCAGAATTCGGAGCGCTTCCAGCAGCTGCTCCATGGAGTCCGCCAGAATGGCCGAGTCATCGGCAAAATCAACATCTTTGATGGTATTATCTCCGAATTTGAGCCCAAAGCTGAGACATGAAGTGGTTTTTGTCATAACGTAATCTATGATGACATTGAAGAGCTCTGGGGCCACTGCACATCCTTGGCGCACCCCTGTCGTGATTTGAAAGAACGGGCTGCGCCGACCATTTACTTGTACACAGCTCTCCGTCCCATGGTGCAGCGCCTTGAGAAGTCTGCAATATTTCTCGGGTAGGCCAGTCAACTCTAGAATCCGCCAAGTAGCTTTTCGATCGACTAAGTCAAATGCAGCACGGAAGTCAACGAAGGCAATAAATACTTTCTGTTGGAGCTCTGTGGTCTTCTCTACTATTTGTCGAATCGTGAAAATCTGCTCGATGGTTGAACGTTTCGACATAAAACCAGCTTGCTCCGGTCGCCGGATTTTTCGAATGATGCTCTGGCATCGATCCAGCAGGACCATTGAAAACAGTTTGCCAGGGACTGACAGTAGGGTTATTCCCCGGTAGTTGGAGCAGTCGCTTCTTGAGCCTTTTCTCTTCCATAAGGGGATGATGACACCCTTCCGCCAATCCTCGAGAATTATCTCTGTTTGCCAGATTGTAGAGAACAGGGTGTGTAGAAATAGGAGCATTGCAGGACCTCCATATTTTAGCAGCTCTGAGTTTAAGCCACAGATACCAGCAGCTTTATTATTCTTGAGTCTTTTTACTGCATGCCCAATTTCTGAGGGGCTAAAAGGCTCATCTGGAGGAACATCTGTTCCAGGTCTTTGACTGCAAGGTTGGCTGGGACTATCATTAGGAGGCGCAGACGGACCAGTATTGTTGAGGAACGAACAGAAGTGGTTCTTCCACCGCTCAAGACAAGAACCCTCGTCAGAAAGAAGTGCACCATCCCTGGACAGGACAGGACCCAAGGTGGGAGTTTTATTTTCAGTGAGATCTCGGAGATGCTTGAAAAGGCTGCCCATGTCTTTCTTTTTTGCAGCTAGCTCAATTTCAGTTGCATATATATATATATATATATATATATATATATATATATATATATGTATATATATATATATATATATATATATATATATAAATATATATATTATATATATATATATATATAATGAAAAAAGAAATTGCCAATGCAACAGCACAAACACGTAAAACAAAACAAAAAAACAGAAGGAGAAAAGGAAGACTGTTTTCCTACATTAGTGATTAGTATAGATCAGTACTTGAATGAGGCCTTAACCCTACTCATCCATATAATCGCATAGGTCAAACAGCATAGCCATACACAATAAACCATAAAGAATAATCCATGGACAAGCAGTCGTGTCGTAAGTAAGTATAAGTCGTCATTTACCAAATATTAAAAACAATAATAAAAGAAATCAGAGGCAACAACCCAACACAAGGGCCCACCAACAAAGCTGTAGATCCCTACAAAGGCTCTTAAGCCTTTGAGAGTGGGAGATTAAACATTACTTTAAATAATAGTACTTAAATCAATTAGGAGGGCAAGAAGAGGAAAACGAAAGAAAAAATGTAACAACAGGAACAAAAAATACAATATAAATCAAAATAAGTGGTTAAACAAATAGAAAAGGAAAGATAGAGGGGGAAAAGAGAAGGGGAGGAGTGAAATAACTCTCTAGGCATAGGAAGCGGTCAGTTAGCTCTTTTTTAAAATGTCCATAAGAATGACATTGCCAAATTTTAATAAGCATGAGGTGCCACGTAAAACTGGATTAGAATCTGATCTTGTGGTTTTAGTTCTATGAATGAAAATATCCATGTCATTTCTGAGACAAAAAGAAACACAAGATTCCTTTCTTTTTTCAGAATTTAAAAGGTATAATTGTTTGAAAAAGATGGGCTCTTTGGCCCCCACAAAGGCTCTTTGGCCTGTGAGAGTGGGAGGCTAAACATGACATTCAATGATAACACTAAAATCAAACAGAGGGACAAAAAGAAAAAAAAAAACACCAACAACAAAAACTACAATGCCAATCAAAATAAATAAATTAAATAAGTTGAAAAGGAAGGATAAAGAGGAAAAAAGAAGTGGGGGAGAGAAATAACCGTCTAGGTATAAGAGGTGGTCAGTTAGCAATTTTTTTAATTTTCCATAAGAATGACCTAGCCGAATTTTAAGTGGTAGGGAATTCCATATGAAGGCACAACATAAAACTGGATTGAAATCTGATCTTATATTTTCCTTTTGTGAATGAAAATATCCATGTCATTTCTGAGAGGAAAAGAAACACAAGATTCATTTCATAGCTCAGAGTTTAAAAGATATAATTGTTTGAAGAAGTTAGGGAGGAGCCCTTGAAATTACTTAAAAATGAAGCAAGAGGAAAGAAAGATGTATGTGGATTGACCATCCAATAAATTTACGTTGAGCTGGCTTGTCAACTTCAATTCAATTTATTCAAAAAAAAAAAGATAACGCTAGTAATAATAAAGATCCTGGAAGTGAACTTGTTGAGGACCATAACAACAAAAAATTGAAAAGGAAGAAGAGAGAGAAAAAAAAGAAAAGAGAAAACATAGGTACTTAAAGCAAAGTGAATAAAAATTTTGAGAATTATAATATCAAAATTTTGGTACATTGTTATACAGCGTGCAAAAACTTGTGGATAGCTCGACACTGGAGGGTATTATACTTCATTGAAGAATAAATTTATAAATGGGGGACCTCAAATACTAATTTAGAATATTACACATTGTGGAAACTGGGAGGATAAAAGAAGAGAATGTTGGTAGCCATTGATTCGTATAAGGTTGAATGAGGGAGTGAAATACGACTTTTATTATTGCACCAGGGAAACAATGAAGAAGCTTCCGAAGAACTCTTAGCTTTATGGAGAGCTTAAGTCTGTCAAGAGCACATTGATCTCTAAAAGAAAGATTTTCTTCCAATGAAGTGCCCAGGAATTGAACATGTCTATCAGGGGGACGAGTTGTATCACCATGAGTGGTAGAAATAGTTTGAACCGAAGGACAAGAAGTATCTGATCTGGAAAAAATAAGTAGACTAGATTTAGATGGATTTAGGGCTAGGGATTAGTATCGAACCAAGCAAAGGTTCTAGGACAGAACACATTTTCATGATAAGGGAAATTCCTTAATTTCTCAACACCCAAGGGCACTATCTTCTGCAACTGCGAATAGCACTGGCTCTCGAGCCGCCTCACTGGATGGAACCAAATTGTGATCACAAATGCTTCATTAACTTCGTTTAGTTTGTTCAGATGCAGCAATAAAAAGATCATTGATGAATAATTGATGAATTAAGTAACATTTACTTAAAAACCCTCTTCAAGATATTTCATGAGAATTTTGGGAAGCTTGTTCAAATAACTCCCCAAAGCAACACAAGATGGCACAGTCTGCAATTGGAGCCTGAGATGATGAAGATTGCAAGATCTAATTCTTACCATCATTCGTTCATACCCCGAGTCATCAGGATCTGGAACAAATTACCATTCCCAGTCGAAAAGATGAAATCACTGGAAGCCTTCTCCAATAGCCTAAACATAAACATACTATATCTCGAGACGTTTAACGTATAACGACTTTAAATGGCAATCGTGCTGCGGTCGATTCGCTCATCGCCCTGCCATAACATTTTTCTTTTAAAAAGGTGTCAGTTATGTGGAAATTTTGTATTGAGAGGCGTAATGAATAAATTATTTATTTATTTATTTAATATAAGGAATAAAACAGGTCCTAGGATAGACCCTTGAGGGACACCAAAATCATCATGGTATTGATCTTGAAGCTTAGGATCAATACTGATAGACCTTTCAGATAAATAAGTTTCAAACCAGTGATAACTTTTTTCCTTCTATCCCTATGTGCTCCATTTTGGAGAGTAAGATAGTATGTGATATGCTGTCAAACACTTTTCTGACGCCAATGAATATTGCAGCTGGAGTTCTACCCTCATCAAGTGTCTTGTGAATGAACTTCAGCAAGGTCATGGAAGCATGTTCTGTTGAGTGTTTAGAGCGAAAACCAAACTCATTGTAATGGAAATGTTTTTTTTTATCAAGAAACAACAAAAGTCTAGAGAGCATACATGTTTCAAAAATTTTACTAAAGGTTGATAAAAAAGAAATTGGTCGGTAATTTGAAGGATCATCTCTAGAAGCACCCTTATGGAGTAAAACCACTGGTATATTTTTGGGCACTAATATCACTATTACAGCAATTTTGTTTAGTTTGTTCGGATACAGTAGTGAATAGGTCGTTGATGAGAATAAGCAGGGGTGTAATTTGCTATGGGACAAGGGGGTAACTGCCCCTCACAGACCTTGGTTTTCCCCCTTCCCAGCTGAAATTTAGTTTTTTCCAAAATTCTTTTAAAACTAAGATAAGTGCATAATTTAAACATCAAAAGAAAGGGATCAGTTTCCTCTAGTATATAGTACCTTTATAGCACTATAAAGTATCCTTATAGTACTTTCATAGTACTATATAGTACTTTCATAGTACTATATAGTACTTTACTGTACTATATGGTTCATTTTTCAGTTTTTACTGTCATTTTCACTTGGTTTGGGAAATTGGCTCCAACTTTGCCCCATCCCCCAGGATTTTGACGAAATTACGCCAATGAATATAAGGAATAAAACAGGTCCTAAGATACACGCTTGAGGGACACCAAAATCAGCACAGAAACGACCTTAAAGCTTACGGTCAATATTGGTAGACCCTTCAGACAAATAAGTTTCAAGCCAATGACATTTGTATCCCCGTATCCCTATCTGTTCCTTCTTGAGGAGTATAATTATTTTTTGTTGGTTTTAATGTCATCTAAATCCAGGTGTCTATATAACTTGCCAACAAACTTTATGAACGTCTACGATTTTGATTTATATACAAAAATGCTGTAATCAGCCTGGTCTTGTCACTGCTCTGGATTTGGAAATCAACAAGGAGTTTCGTTTATTTTGCTAGATTCAAAGCTGAACATACATCATGTATGTTCATGATTGTATGTTCAATGAGTAGGGCTCATTTTTCATGAGCCCTACTAATCTCAAATTGAGAAGCTGTTAGACATCTATTTGATTACCATCGATCTAAAACTCAGCATCTTTCATTATTCTTCGTATGGTTTACTAACTTTAAACAACAATTGCTTGAGAATTATTTGAAATTTGCTCAAAATAAAACACATAAACTCTTGATCTTTTATAGTTATGTATTTTTTTCTTTGCTCGTGAACTACCGTCAAATGTGCGGAACGTCTACGAGTGAATAAGGATGCTACCAGTCTCTGCACTATGACAGTTATGTACACTTTTGTTTATTTTTAGGCTACATCAGGGTACAAATCTTTCATATTTTGACAATTTAGTTATTTTGATATCCATGATTCAAAATTATGATACTCGATCTTCTTAGTTATTTAATATCCTTTGACTGTTTAGACCCGGTCGACGTTTTCTCTGCTTTATAGGGGTATTCGAAGTTGGAACAATCTTGATCAGAGTTTAAAAAATAATATTGATATTTTTTTTCAAGAGTGAAATAAAAGAAATTTTTTTTACTATGTATGGATTTTAGTTATTTTGTTTTATTATATATTTTTTTGGGGAGGGGATGTAGATAAATAATTCAGTAATTTGTTCTGGCCTCTAGGGGTATGATTTTATTAGTATTGTTGAATTTGTTTGTTGTAAGGGTTGTTTTGCCGATTAGGTCGTACTATTGGTTTTATACAAAAAAAAATCTTTGTCCTGTATTATTTTCTAATGCATTTTTGCCGCTCCCTCGGATAAGTTTTTTACTTCTCGGGGTGGCTGTTATTATTTTTTTTTTTCGGTTCAATAATAAACGTTTTTCTCTCTAAAATGGTAACTTCTTTTTGTTCACGTTCAGTTTGATTTCTGCTCAACTTCTTTACCGATGTTTAATAGGTTTGTTTTTCTTCAACTTTTGTTTTTGTAGATTCTTATAGTTTTTTCTTCAGCTACTTCTTTTACAGGCTCAGTTCGATTTGGTCGCAAGATGTCGCGAGACTCATGTTTGCAGTTGATTAGACTTTTGTCAGCCCAAAAGCTGCCCTTCCAGTGTGCCCATGGTAGACCAAGCTTGGTACCGCTAATCAAGATTCCCACTATTGCTAAGGTAGGTTTTATGCGTGCTAGTGAATTCACAGATTACTAATTTGATTTAAAAATCATCTTTCTCTTAAATATCTTAATGAGGGAAGAGGGGAGGCAAGTTCTTCAGAACAGTAACAGCGGTCGAAGAATATAACCTTTTTCTCTTGAAAACTTTCTTATGAAGAAAAAGGGACTGTCAAAAAAGTCAAATAGGCTGGACAGCTGTATAAGTTTTTTTGAAAGTGTCTTCTTTAGGAGTGGAAGGAGGGTTTGGTCAAAAAAATAAAAATGATGTTCTTATTAAGGCTATGGAAAATTGGTTGAAACCTCAAATCAAGATTTTGGACTTTGACTACCAAGTCCAGATTTTGAGTTTTATTAAAATAGTTTTTCATATGTCTTTACGTTTATAATTGATTTAAATTTAAATACAAAATTGAAATTTAGATGTAATCGAGGCATTGATTTAAATTTTTATATAAGTTTTTCTTAATAATGTTGGTATGCGCGAGTAGCCTATCTTTCAAAACAGTAAAAAATACTTTAACTGCCATGACAGCTGATCTTGTTAATGCCCATGCAGGGGGGGGGGGGGATGTCGTTACAACAATAGAAAATGGCTGAGCGGTAGTATAAATTTGTCAAAACAGCAAAAATGGATGAGTAATGCTAACACTATGACAAAGTAAAGTCGAAATTAATAGGTTTTGGAGGCTGAAGACCAAGTCTGGTACTGCTAATCAAGATGCTGATAATTATTAGACTAGGTTTTTACGTCTTTTAATATCAAATTGCTTCAAAATACTAATTTTGGTAATTATGACGGATTTTCTAAAAATGTCTATATGGGCTATGAGGAGACGAAGGGGGGGGGGCTAATTTTTCAAACAGAAAAAAAATATTTGATTTCCCTATCAGCTTTTCTTAAAAATATCTTTGTAGGAATCAAAACAGCGGAATTGGGTGAGTCATCTGAAAACTATTTAAAAAGGGGAATGAATCCTCAGTAGGTATACAGGACGCCTTAAAAAACATCATTTAGACAGCTTAAATTCTCATGAGTTTTCAATCGGTATAGGTACAATAACATATGGTAGAGAATTAGAAATAATATAAAGAAATGGACGTGTGCTTATGGCAAACGTGCCTGTGTCTATGACTAAATTTGTTGCTGGTACTCAATATTCCAACATTATTAAAACATTTTCTGTGTTTTGTTTTCATACAAAAAGGAAGTAAATATTTCAAATAAAAAAAATATTAAAGTAGAAAAAGTATGTGAAAAAAATTACAGGCAACTATACAGGAAACTAATTTTTTTTATAAAAACCTTACATAATGTAAAATACTTGTTTTTGGGCTTCTTTTCACAGAAACGCGGAAATAAGAAAAAAGCTAGAGATGACTAAAAAGGCTAAAAATCCGGGTCTAACATATAAGAAGTAAATGAAAAGATAAAAGTATATAGAAAAATGAAAATTTTGCAGTAACGTCAGATTACAGTATTACAGGTATTTAATTAGATTACAGGTAAATAGTTACCCGTTTTTACTAGTTTTTGTTTTGTAATAACGTTAGATTACAGGTAAATAATTATATAACGTCAATTTTGTGATAATGTGCAGTAAAGACTTTTAAATTATTCAACTGTAGTTGAAATATTCTGAGTAGATAATCGGAAATGTTTTCAGGCAAAAAGAAAGCAAAAATGAAACTAAAAGTTACAATAGCCGTTTGTAACGGCTATTGCCGTTACAAACGGGAATAGTAACTAATAACAATTAATTCCTGTATTTAATTAATATTAATATCCTGTAATTAATAACCTGTGGCAACACAGCTAAACAAAATGCAGAAATAACTCTCCTGTCGATAAGAAAAAAAGACAGATCTTCTGTGTTTGATCTAAAGATCTAAAAGAAAATTTTGTGATAACGTTTCAAATTATTCAACTGTGGTTAAGATATTTTGACAATCGGAAATGTTTTTCAAATGAAAAGAAAAGAAAAATGAAACTATGGTGTGTTGCAAAGGCCAATGACAATGAAACACAAACCAAACATTTCAAAACACGCTTGGACTCAACTCTTTCTATATTAGTTACATTGTCATAGCTACATACTGATCTTTTGCGTTTGTTTTTGTTGTTTTATTTGCAATGCTCCTTCATTTTCTTTTTGTTTGAAGACGAGTTTTCAGCAAATAATAATAACAAATCTTCTTTGCGGCATGAAAGATACAGCAAAAGAAAATATAGTAGTAAGCCCCTTGTAAATTAAAAAAAAAATATACATATCTTTTCCGTTTAATCTCAAGATCATTTCTGACATTTTCATATTTCTATGATGACTGTGAAAAACGTTTTCTGCGCTGTTTTCAAAGGAAGAATTGGCACCAAAACATAAAATATCATTTTTTAAATAAAAATAAACTTATATCTTTTACCATCCTTTTTTTTTTGTTTCTGATGTACTTGGAATTTTCCCTGTTTTGTGTGTCTCACTTCTCAGAACATTATAGTAAGATATTCAATAAGAAATAATTTCAACAGATTTTGACCTTTTTTTTAAGTTTCTCAAACCTTTCCAAATAGGGAGGACATAGTCGATTGATTGCCAAATTTTGAAAATTGGAGACAAAATAGTGATGTGCTCAGCCATGATAATGTAAAGGCTAAAAAGCTGGTATCCAGGGAACCCTCTCCCCCGCCCAAACTAATCACAAATTTTGAATCTTTTATCTATTTGGCCTAGGTCCATAATTTATGTAAAACTAAGACAGAGAATGGTCAGAAAATAAAATAGCTAATAAATATAGATTTGATATCTATATTTAATATAAAATAAATATATCTTAGATTTAATATAAGATAAATATAGATTTGAGCTATTAATTTATAGTTTAGCGTAGCTTAATAATTAGGCTATAGGAGGTGCCTATTGCCTTATCTATAATTCTGGGTAAAAACCCAGCCTGTATAACCTAGCCGAGTATATTTATATCATGTTTTTAAATATGATTTGCACAATTAGTGGCAACTTTTGTAAGGCAAACTGAGATGGGATGGCGCTGTTACTAGAATACTAAGCCAATTGGTAATTTTAGATCTTTCAAGCAGTCTCAAGAAAATGACTTGTTTCAGGGAAAGGTCACCCCTGGTAAGACAGGCCATGAACAGAATAATACTAGCTAGAAAAAATGTTAATTGAATGCAAAAGACCACGGATAGCGTTTATATTAACGGGTTATTCAGATAGCTAAGAAGTAAACTTACCGCTTACCGCTACACATCAAACTTACCACGAACGTCAAGTATGACGTTCATCTCCGTCGCAAATGAACTATATATATATATATATATATATATATATATATATATATATATATATATATATATATATATATATATATATATATATCTATTCAGGGTCTATATTCGCACATTAGTGGGGGGGGGGGAGCTCATTTCTGATGCAAAGAAACGTTAAATTTGGATTTAGGATGCTATCCTCACTAAAGTCGTAAGTCTATAGACGTAAGTCTATCTGAATAATCTGTTAATATAAACGCTATCCAAGACCACAATATTTAGAAGAAAATTCTAACCTGTCATGGAGCCATATCCATTCCTTGATATGGATACTGCCATTGCCTCCCAGGTAGTCCTGACAACTTCTCTGTTGCAATGAAACTTGTCTGACTTCTCATAGATGTACTCTCTCTTTCTTGTGATGACAATAAAATATTCCCAAGATTCAACTTATTTATTAATTCCATGAACTTATTTTTAAAGTTTAGTACTTTCTTCTTTTCTTTTTTAAACACACTTTACGGAAAAGTCGCCTTTTGTAACACCGGAAATCGGACTGGATTCTTTTATTTTTTTAGCAGAATAGGAAGAACGTATGAAAATTTGATCACAGATTTTCCCATACAATGTGTATAATTCAAAAAATTACGCTCCTTATTCACTAGCTTGAACAGTAGTTAACTATTTCTTATTAGTTTTTGCTTACGATTTTTGCTTTTCTGGTGATAAAAGATTTCGACAATCTGTAAAAGTATTTATCGCTTTGTCGATGATAGCATACCGATATATCGATCTGTATACTGATAACAGTATTACCGATGGTAGAAATGTAGTATTTATGCGACTAGAATATTATCACTGAAATCATCCGGTCAAAAAGGCATTATCACGTCCAATAAATTTTTACTCATTTGACTATCTGTATACATAGCTATTACCCCAGTGATTGGTGCTTAGCATAGTGATTATTTATTTACTTAATTTATTGATTAATCAGTTAATTAATGAATAGTAATTTATTTATTAAATAATTATTGATTAGTTTACAGTGACTATTTATTTATTTTTTACGTAATTCGCGATGTCAACTTTTGTGCAACACAGTAATTATATTTTTACTTAATTTATCTATTAATCAGTTAATTAATTTATAGTAATTTATTAACTATTTATTTCTTTTTTACGCAATTGAAGATGTCAACTTTTGTGCGACATATTAACTATTTGTTTTTGTTTTTTTAGTTTCTGCTTTCAAAGCCGGTGAAGAACCTTGTAGCAAGGAAGAAAAAGTTCAATGCTTAATGCTGAATTCACTATTTTTTGGATATTTTTTTTACATATGCAAAAGAAGAAATTGATGTATTGGCAGGACTATTTGTATTTATTCTGTTTTCTATATATTGTTTCTATTTATCGTTTTATTTCTATTTGTAAGCATTGGTGTATTTTCAGGATTATACTGCAGATAAACCAAACTGGATACATTTTACCTACAAATTAATCTTTCTGAAAGCATCAAATCAATTCAATTTTAAGCTTTGTTTTCTAAATTTCAAATATAAAATTCTTTGCAGAAGAACTAGCTATGGGTTTTATTCTCCTTTCTTGGCAACTCGGGTCCTCGGATCTTCGTTTTTTTTTTTTTTTTTTTTTTTTTTTTTTTTTTTTTTTTTTTTTTTTTTTTTTTTTTTTTTGAGTCCTCAGATCGACGTTTTTTTGCTTTTTTTTCTTTAGTGACAGTCTTTCATATTTAAATAGTCGGCCTACTTTCTTGCCAGCAATTGATCTGAAAATATTTCAGCAGAGTGATCGTTGTGCAATCGGACACATATATTTATAGTAAACTAGCTGTTGGGGTGGCGCTTCGCGCCACCCCAACACCTAGTTGGTGGGGCGCTTCGCGCCCCCCCAAGCCCCCCCGCGCGCTTAAGTCGTTACGCGCCATATTAGTTACGCGCCATTGTAGTTGTGTCCCTGTGTCCCACCTGTGAATATAGATAGATTTATACATGTGTTTCAAACTACGTAAAAATTGCGAATATACAACATTCTTGGCTTTCCCATTGTCTGTCCATATACAAAGCCGTATGTACTAATAATGACGTCATATGCAAACGCTCTTTTTACAAACAAACAAACATGCATACACACAACTCGTTTTTATATAGATAGATAGATAGATAGATACAATACAAATTAACTACGTAAAACTTGTGAATATACAACAGTCTTCGCTGTCCCATTGTCTGTGCGTATAAATAGATTGTCAGGTTTACCGACCCTCAAAGATGCAACATACAATTGTACATTGGTAAAGCAATCTGTATTAAGATCTATACCGCATTTTTCTAGTGATTGCCCTTGAGCTTTGTTGATGGTGGTTGCAAATGCTAATCGAATTGGGAATTGCAATCTTTTAAATTGAAAAAGCAGATCCGTTGGAATCATGGGAATGCGAGGAATAAGAACAGCCTCACCCTCATAAGGCCCTGTCAAGATTGTGGCCTCTATTAGGTTTTCCATTGTTTTTTTTTACGGCAAGTCGCGTGCCATTGCAAAGCTTTGGTGGGTTGATATTTCTTAAAAGTATTATTGGTACGCCTATTTTTAGTTGTAGCACGTGTGGTGGAAACCCTGAAGGATCTATGGAATTTAAAAATTCAGATGGATAATTAACCGCTTCATTTGGTTCCAAAATACAAATTAACTGCGTAAAACTCGCGAATATACAACATTCTTCGCTGTCCAATTGTCGCTGCATATAAATAGATTGTCAGGTTTACGACCCTCGAACATGCAACGTACAATTGTCCATGGGAAAAACAATCAGTATTAAGATCTATACCACATTTTTCTAATGATTGACCTTGAGCTTTGTTAATGGTGATTGCAAATGCTAATCGAATTGGGAATTGCAATCTTTTAAATTGAAAAGGCAGATCCGTTGGAATCATGGGAATGCGAGGAATAAGAACAGCCTCACCCTCAAAAGGCCCTGTCAAGATTGTGGCCTCTATTAGGTTTTCCATTGTTTTTTTTTACGGCAAGTCGAGTGCCATTGCAAAGCTTTGGTGGGTTTATATTTCTTAAAAGTATTATTGGTACGCCTATCTTTAGTTGTAGCACGTGTGGTGGAAACCCTGAAAGACCTATGGAATTTAAAAATTCAGATGGATAATTAACCGCTTCATTTGGTTCCAAAACTGTGTCGACTGACTTGTAAAGGACTGCCTGGTCTCGAATCTTGGTCAAAACAATATTGTTGATTTCGTGGACGTCTATATTTTTGGGTGCGAGAATCGCTCTTTCACTTAGCCATTTATTATTTTTATAATTTTTTAGAATATTCGGAAATACTTTTTCAATCAATTCATTTTTGGACGTCACTAAATTACAGAAATCAGCAGGTAGTTGTATACGTCCTGAAATTGAGTCTACTGGGAGCTTTCCGTTTCCCATTGCCAGCAATTGATCTGAAAATGTTTGACCAGAGTCATCGTTTTGCAATCGGACACGCATATTTGTAGTTAATTTTAATGTTTTTACGTGTGCCCATAAATTAGAATTTTTCAGGCAAGCATTCATTTCGTCTGCAGGAGTTGATCTAGGTATTATAGGTAATGTTTGCCTGAAATCTCCCGCAAGCAATATTAATGTGCTGCCAAAGGGTTTCGACTTCCCTCGCAAATCTTTCAAGCATTGATCCAGAGCCTCGAGCGATTTTTTGTGTGCCATTGTGCACTCATCCCAAATAATAAGTTTGCATTGCTGCAATACTTTACCCATCCCAGATGATTTGGAAATATTGCACGTGGGAGTTTCTGTAGAATGCAAGTTCAGAGGCAATTTCAAAGCGGAATGAGCAGTTCTTCCACCAGGCAGCAATGTTGCGGCTATTCCGGACGACGCAATTGCCAACGCTATATCATTTTTTGATCGAATTGATGCCAGAATCAGTTTTATCACAAACGTTTTACCAGTACCTCCTGGCGCATCCAAAAAGAAAATTTCTCCAACGTTGTTATCGACACAATGCATTATCGTATCATAAATGTTTTTTTGTTCCGACGTTAACTTGGAAATGTTATTTTGTACATACGACAATAGATCACTCGTACTGTAACTTTGTTCACGATCCAATTCTACACATGTCGAAACAGCAGCGATACGGTTAGGTGAAGGCATTCCCAAATCCTGAAGAGGTTTGTTTGCCATACGTACGCACAAATCTTCTATAACAACTAAAGTGTAGTTATAAGTTTCTGATGTAAAATCAAAAGTCATATCTGACGTCTCTAACTGTTTTCGATGGAGTATATCTTCGGACATTTTTGACTTATATTTTTCCCATAACTCTGTAGGAGCTGATGGAGAGCAAGTTGTTAAAATGATGCCAAACAATGCACGAATTTGACTTGGGGTTGACGTTTCGCACGCGTCATTGATGCAGTTATCCCAGTGTTGGTCATTCTCCAATAAATTCAGAGCTTGGCATGCACTACGGTAAGTGTCATGTATAGTACCATTTACAGTCCTCAAATACTCAAAGGATGTCGGACCGGGTACATTCACCAAAAGCAGGCGTAGAAAGAAGCATTCATGTTGATTGGGGTGAACGGTGTAGAGTCTTCCTATCGTGGTATCTTTGAAGATGGTAGGTTGGCCGTCGACTGACTTACCCTGTTTTCGACGTTCAAATACTTTATTTTTAGTATTCCACGTGTAATACGAAGGCACTTCAGTATACAGCAGTTTTTTTGCAAAAGAATCATTTTTGCAAAGCGAAAAAAAAGCTGTTAATGTTGTATCCGGTGGATTCAGGACTCTGTTGCACGTTGGTTTCCGTGAAATAAACACGTTGACCATTCTGTAAATGTACCGCTAAGTGAACAACAGCTGGACTACGTTCATGTATCGGAAATGAAAGAATTCGCCAGACAGCTTCATTACTGCTTATGTATCTTCCAGCCTGATATTGTACGATTTCATCGAAATCTTTGATTTCGGGCTGCAAGCCAAAAATTGACATGTCACTGCCTTTGTTGACGTATTTACATATGTATTTGATTGCCTTTACGGAGTTACAGTATTCAACGTTTATGTGTGCATTAAATGTTTTTGATAATAATGGGGAATATGGAACAACCCACTGGTTATCTACTTCGATGGTGGTACCGTTACGCTTCTTTATTATTGCTGTTTTACCGCCATCTTCAGTAGATCTTCTTCTATATTGTGGGTAACCATCATTGCCAGTAATTGTGTTTGATACTAAAAGTCGAGGATATTGCTTTGTGCACCTTCCTTTGGCCATGCATGGTGAATTTTCGTTCAGTGCACCGCAAGGTCCATGTATCATATTTTTTACAATAATATCATGTAACCCGTTATCGACATTTTTATCAGGTATTTCAGCGGAAATCACATCATCAATTTCGTTCGAAGTAATTTTTTTATGTAGCCAGATTAGTATATGTGCGTGTGGCAAACCTCGTTTTTGCCATTCCACTGAGTACATCCAGCATCGCACTGACCCAAACACTTCAAGTTTTACAATGTAGTTTATCAGTGATTTCAACTTTTGCCGGAAGACACGGGCCGTAATGTCATGCCTATGAACCGCCGATTGTCCTTGAAGTAAAAGCTGCAGTATCTCGTCCCAAGATTGATTACATGTAAATGTAATAAATAAATCTGGACGACCATAGAGACGAACATACGCAATAGCATCTTGAGCATATTCATGCATATGACGGGGACTGCCAGCATATGACGAAGGTAAAATTGTTAATCTTCCAACGTTTGTGGTATTACCGTCATTTATAACTGCATCTCGCAAATGAATGTATTGTTCAGAGCGGAGCTTGGTCTGATTCAGGCGGATATATAGCAAACGTTCTGATTCAATTTTAGCATACATATCAACGACGAAAAATGATAATATCAACGATCAAAAATGATAGGATATTTTAGGGCATCGTAGCATCGATGAGTTTCAGCAATTCTTAACAACTGAGCGTTTCGCTTATGAAGAATAATATCTCGAGGTAAAAACTGATCACCGACCATAACGATTGCCACTTCGTCGATAGTTGGAGCATTGTATCTACGCACATGTTGGCCAGGAGGCGTTTTGTCAGCGGAAATAACAATTTTATGCGTATCAGTAGGCATCAAATCGATGGCTGTTTTGAACAGACGCACTAAATTATTATTTTCGTGGAAAAGATGTTGCAATTGGGAAACGATTGTCCTTTCAATGTTGGGAGAAATTTCGCAACGTGCATTCAATTCAGAATTTCTATCACTGATGAAGTACAATTGTAAAAATTTATGATTCTCGCCTGAGAATGGTAGAAGGGACCCTGCTCTATGATAAATTTGCCCTTTTACTTTGAAAGTAGACATAAATTGATCTGGATTTTCGATTTGGGCTCCAAACGACGTCATTTGGAAACATGAGTTGTATTTTCTGATTTTTGACAAAAAACGCTTAGATTCTGACGTAGTTCCAGTAAGGAAAGTCTTCAATGGCTCTGGTGGTGCAGCCAATAGAGGAAGTTTAACTTTTCCTGAGGCGCAACACATTCCCATTGTTTCACCATTGAATTTCAAGGCCTTGCAATAGGGACAAATTTTAGACATTGTCCCGATTTGAACACATCTACTCAAGCTATAATCATCGACTGGGTTGCACCTGAATGCCAGGCGATAACTTTCAGGTTGCTCTGATTCCTCGGCACGCTTTCTTTTCTTACTTTCTCTATCAGCAGCAAGCCTGATTTCTTGCTGTTCTTGTGATTCCTCGGCACGCTTTCTTTTCTTACTTTCTCTATCAGCAGCAAGCCTGATTTCTTGCTGTTCTTGTAATTCCTCGGCACGCCTTCTTTTTTCACTTTCTCTTTTAGCAGCAAGTCTGCTTTCGCGTTGCTCTGGTAGTTCCTCGGCACGCTTTCTTTTCTGACTTTCTCTATCAGCAGCAAGTTTTTTGGCATAGACTCTTTGAGCATCTTCATCGGCTTTTGCCATTGTAAGTTCATCAGTCATTGTAAACTTAAACATTAATAGATTTCTACGTGAACATATGTCTTAAATATCTTGAATGACGTCACCGTCAAAGCAAAAATGACGACAACTAATTTCATGACGTCAGTCAACACAGAAACATGACGTCACCTGATCCACAGACAGACACACAGACAGACAGCTTATTTTTATATATATAGATTTTAATGTCTTTGCGCGTACCCATAAATTGTAATTTTTTAGGCAAGTATTCATTTCATCCGCAGGTGTAGATCTAGGAATAACAGGTAATGTTTACCTGAAATCTCTCTCAAGCAATATTAATATACTGCCAAAGGATTTAGGATTTTCTCGCAAATCTTGCCATCATCACTCGAGAGCCTCGAGCGATTTTTTGTGTGCCATTGTGCACTCGTCCCAAACAATAATTTTGCATTGCTGCAATACTTTACCCATCCCAGATGATTTGGAAATGCTGCACGTGGGAGTTTCTCTAGATTGTATATTCAGAGGCAATTTCAAAGCGGAATGAGCAGTTCTCCCACCAGGCAGCAACGTTGCGGCTATTCCGGACAACGCAAGGGCCAACGCTATGTCAGTTTTGGATCGAATTGATGCCAGAAGTAATCTAATCAGAAACGTTTTACCAGTACCTCATGGCGCATCCAAGAAGAAGATTTCTCCAACTTGGTTATCGACACAATGTATGTATGTATGTATATATGTATTTCCCATCAAAAGAAACAGATGGAGTATAAGATAAAAAAGCAAAAAACACACTACAAAAGAATACACAAACACAAGAAAAATAAAGAACAAATGGATATCTAACTACAAAAAACAAAACCTATTGCCTCAAAATAATTGCCCAAGGATGAGTAACAATATTAGAGTTATATCCGGCGATCTGGGCTATTATTACTTCATTAGGGTCGATAATCCCATACCGACTTGTCACAATACGGTTACTTGTCCATGGTGGAAGCCGTAAGAGGTACTTCGCATATTCCTATTGAAAAAGAATCAGGCACTATACCCAGGATAAAAATTATTAAAATGCATTATCTGATTATAAATGCCTTTTTGTTCAGACGTTAACTTTGAAATATTTGTTTGTATATACGACAATAGATCAATCGTGTTGTAATTTTGTTCACGATCCAATTCTACACATGTAGAAATAGCAGCAGTACGACTAAATGAAGGCATTTCCGAATGCTTGAGAAGTTTGTTTGCCATACATAAGCACAAATCTTCAACCATAACTAAAGTGCAGTAATAAATTTCTGTTGTAAAGTCCAAGGTTATATCTGACCTCTCTAGCCGTATTCGGTGGAGTATATCCTCGGCCATTTGCAATTTGTATTTCTCCCATAACTCTGTAGGAGATGAAGGAGAGCAAGTTGTCAAAATGATTCCAAACAATGCACGAATTTGACTTGGAGTTGCCGTTTCGCATGCGTCATTGATGCAATTATCCCAGTGTTTGTCGTTCTCCAATCAGATCAGATCTTAGGGTCTACTACTATAAGGGTCATGTATTGTACCGTTTACAGTTCTCAAATTCTCAAAGGACGTCGGGCCGATTACATTGACCAAAAGCAGGTGGAGAAAGAAGCATTCATCTTGATTGGGGTGAATGGTGTAGATTCTTCCTATCGCGGTTTCTTTGAAGATCTTAGGTTGGCCGTCGACTGACTCACCCCGTTTTTGACTTTCAAATGATTTTTTACTAGCATTCAACTTGTAATACGTAGGCACTTCAGAATGCAGCAGTTTTTTTGCAAAAGAATCATTTTGACATAACGCGAAGAAAGCAGTTAACTTTGTATCCGGTGGATTCAGGGCTCTTTGTTGCACGTTGGATTCCGAAAGATAAACACGTCGACCATTCTGGAAATATACCGCTAAGTGAGCAACAGCTGGACTTCGTTCATGTATCAGAAATGAAAGAATTCGTCACACAGCTTCATTACTGCTTATGTATCTCCCAGCCTGATAATGTACGACTTCACCAATATCACTGACTTCGGACTGCAAGCCAAAAACTGCCATGTCACTGCCTTTGTTGACGTATTTACATATGTATTTGATTGCCTTTTACGGAATTACAATATTCCACGTTTATATGCGCATTGTATGTTTTCGATAATAATGGTGAACATGGAACGAGCCACTGGTTATCTACTTTGATGTAACGGTTACGCGACTTTCTGATTGCTGATTTTTCGCCATCTTTTGTAGACTTTTTTCTATATAAAGGGTATCCATTTACCCTTTTATCTACATAAAGGGTATCCAGTTTTCTATATATGCCGGTAATTATGTTAGCAACTAAAAGTTGAGGATATTGCTTTGTGCACCTTCCTCTGTCAATGCATGGTGGATTTTCATTCAGTTCACCGCAAGGTCCATGTATCATATTTTTTACCACAATGTCTTGTAAGCCCCTATCTACATCAGGTATTTCAGCGGAAATCACATCGTCGATTTCGTTTGAAGAAATTTTATCAAATAACCATATTAGTATATGTGCGTGTGGTATTCCTCGATTTTGCCATTCCACTGAGTACAACCAGCATCGCACTGGCCTTTACTCCCAACCTCTTCCTGAACATTTTGCAAATATAGAGCTGGCATTATATATTTCCAATGCATTCTGCCACTTGTCTCTCTTTTTTCCCGGTTCTAGTTTCGTCACAGTTTATTCACTTTACAAGTTTACTGGTACAAGGGTTGAAACAAGAGACGCATTGGGAGAATATATGAGAAATATCTAATATCGGCTGTATATTTCCACATCAGGGGATTGGGGGTAAAGTATAGTGAAGCTGCAGGCAAAGTTTCTCGGCTATCCTACAATATTCTGTATATTGTGCAGTAGGAATTGTTTTCTTAGCATGTTTCCTTCTCAATTTCCCACAATCTCGATCTTTACCAAACGTTTTAGGGCACAGGGCATTCTTATTTAAAAAAATTCTTTAAAGTATATTACTTAAAATATTTGAAAAACAGCAAATATGCCCTTAAATTGTGGTAAGAGCCTAAATTGTTGCAAAGAGAGAGAGAGGGGGGGGGGGTGAAAAGAAAGTAAATTAGAAATTAGAAATGTCTTGAATGTAATGATGTCAGAGTTTGCTTATGCTTTCCGATTTCCCGCAAAAAAAAAGAATTTACTACTTTTGTTATCACATTTTAAGTTGGGTAAACTTGTCATTCAACTGCTACAATTCGACTGTAACAAATTTTATGTCTGCAATTCAGCTACTGATGAATTTCCAAACTAAAACCGAATGAAATATATCTTATTCTTATCTATTTTAAAGGTTCAAAATTCAAGGAGAATAGGGTGGATAGAATGATCAACTTTCCAACTGTGTGACAGCACAGAGGTTCACAACTCACAAGGAGTATACGCTAGGCGCTTTCAAAGGATACTGGGCAGGTTTGGAGGGAAAGAAAGGCAATTCACAAAAAAGAGGGGTTAGTTGCTTTCCAATCACTTTCGACTAATATAAAGGACGCTAGCCATATCTATTTCCAATTGAATGAGCTCTTTTCGAAGTTATCAGGACAACATTTGGCCATCTAAAAATTTCTATAAGATGCTTTCTACAAGATCTTGGGAAAATACGAGGTGTGGCGTTGGTGGGAGGTTAGATTCACTTTTGTAGGTGGGAGTTAAATTCACTTTGAATCTAAAACAGGCACTGGGACTCCTGATTTCCAATCCAATGAGCCCCCTCCAAAGCTTATAAACTCCAGGGTATAATTCTATCATAATACTCCTCACACATATGTTCTCCCCTGCACTTGGAAGAATAATGATAAGGTAATGAATAACTATGCCTGCACGTTTCACAATACCTTGTAATCGACGATTTTAAATACTGATCATATTTTTTAACCTTCAATAAAGAGCCCAAAGCTATCTCTAGGACCAACTTCATTGTTGAAGTTCCTCTCGAAGCTTCAATTTTCAAACAATGTGAGAACTTCAGGCACTGGGAAGTTTTCTAAGTTAATCAGTGATAGGATTTTTAAGGATGCTATGGATCTTTCTCCAGGATTCTCCGACCTCCAACTGCAAAATATGTTCATAAAACTTTCCCATTGATCCACCTTTGATTGATGTAGCATATCACAACATATTTCTGAGAACTTCATAAAATCATCAACAGTAAATGAATTGACAAATTTTGGAACTGTCCAAATTTTTGGAAATCGTCCTTCTACAGTAAAGTATGCAAGCTCTTTGAGTAATACCATCTTATAGGTTGAACTATTAGAAATTGAAGAAAGAGCTTCAAGGGATTCCAAATTTTTGCCTTGTCTATATTTAACAATTAATTTATATAAAATGTCATCCTTGATACCGAACAAGTCATATTTCTCAACAATATAGTCAAATCCTTCCTTGTCAACTTTCTGGTAACCATGAACAGTTCCATTTTCATAATATTGCATGATAAATTGCATCGTTTCAAAATGAATATCGTTAGCTACAACTAAGTCTGTTCTATTCTCAATGAAGTCATTTTCAAACATCCGCTTGAAAACAGTGCTTACTGCTGTTAAAAGCCTTTTCTTAACTTTAACGTCTCCATCATTGCATCGTAGAGTAACTATGGAACTGTGTATTCGTCAGTTTGTTTAAGAGTCCAATAAAAGGTGAAGGAATTTCGGCCATTGCTTTCTCAAGTGTGTGGTATTAACTTAACAAGCCTGAACCCTATAATAAAAAAAGAAATGACGTGAGATAAATTTTGGAAATACCTTTTTTGGAGTAAATGTGTCGAAGCGCATTATTTTATTTTCTTTTTAGAAGAGATGTCAAAATATTTCTTTAGTTTTCAATAAAGCATAGACTTTCATTTTAAATAATTTTTGAATGATGAGAATGAAATCAGGGCGAATAAATCCTGATAAATTCATCAGTGAAGCTTATGTCATCTAGGGTCAATATGGGAATACTTAATGAAACCTTATAAAGCGTACAATGTTGGGTTTCTATACAAATCCCATTTTGGAGCTAAACTAATAAAAATGTATTCCTGATGCTTGAGTTTTAGCCACCAAGAATAGACATATACAATTATGGTTCAAATCATTGAAGAATATTAAATAAAAGTATATGTTACTTTTGTATTAATTTAAGATCGGTTGTTTTTTCAATTCTTCGGAGAATTTGTCTTGGGATATCCAGTGTAATCTTGATGTCCCTTGCACTTCGGTGAAAAATGTAGAAGGTGGTCGAACCAGAAAAGTAGACAAAGAAATAGATAAAATTACCCAAACAAAAATAAAAGTAAGATTAGTCGCAAAATAAATATAAGCCACATACAAAACTATTATTTTGAAATTGAGCAACCATAAATATTTGTTTCACTTTAGGTCAAACAGGTCGTGGCGATGTAGTAGGGAACGACCCGGCTCAATAGTAACCAAAACTCTAAAACACGGAATTTTGATACCAATAGTTACATCAAAAGAATTGCATTTTAATGCTGATTTTAAATGTATAAATTTCATTAAGTATATTTGTACCTATCAAAAGTTACGAGCCTGAGAAAATTCATCTTATTTTAAAAAATAGGGGGAAACACCCCTCAAAAGTCATAAAATCTTAACGAAAATCAAATCATCAGATTCAGCGTATCAGAGAACCCTCCTGTAGAAGTTTCAAGCTCCTATCTGCAAGATTGTAGAATTTTGTATTTTTACCATAAGACACATCAAGGATGCGTGTTTATTTGTTAGTTTTAATTTCTTTTTATTTTTCTTTTTTATTCCCCACGGGTGATCGTATTGACCCAATGGTCCTAGAATATTACAAGAGGCCCCATTCTAACAAAAATTACAAGTTCTAATGTCCTTTTTAAGTGGCCAAGAAATTGGAGGGCTCCTAGGCCCCCTTCCACGCTCATTTTTTCACCAAAGTCACCAGATCCAAATTCTGAGATAGCCATTTTAATCAAAATAGTCGAAAAACCTCATAACTATATCTTTATGGACAACTTACACCCCCACAGTCCCCGTGGGAGGGGCTGCAAGTTACAAACTATGACCAGCGTTTACATATGGTAAGGGTTATCGGGAAGCTTATAAACGTTTTCAGGGGGATTTTTTTGGGTGGGGGAGAGGGGTTGATGGGAAGGGGTTATTTAGGGTGAATGTTACATGGAGAAATTTTTCATGGGGGATGAGAATTATCTTGAAGGGGGTGCAGGATTTTCTAGTATTTTTTAAAAAGAACAATGAAAAAATAAATATGGAAAAGTTTTTTCAACTGAAAGTAAGGAGCAGCATTAAAACTTAATGCGAACAGAAATCATTACACATATGAGGAGTTTACTTCCTCCTAGTACCTCGCCCTTTACGCTAAAGAATTGTTTGGTAATTTATTTATTGTACTGTTTATTTATAAAACTATTTATTGTACGGCATTTGTGATTCAGGGGTCATTCTTAAGGAATTGGAATAAAATTTAAGCTTTAGTGTAAATAGTGATGTAATGATGGGGGGGGCGAACCCCCTCATATACGTAATACAAAACATAAAAATATAGAAGTTCGTTACGTAAGTTAATTCGTAAGTAACGTATATTTTTACTAATAAAAACGTTCGTAAAAAATTAACAGTTCCAGTTGTCTCTTTAAGTAACCAAAGAATTGGAGGGTATCTAGGTCTCCTCCCACGCTCCTATTTTTCCCAAAATCGTCCGATCAAAACTATGAGAAACCCTTTTAGTAACTATTGAACAGTCGGTATTCGTCAGTTTGTTTAAGAATCCAATAAAAGTTGAAGGAAATTCGTTCATTGTTTTCTCAGTTGCGTGGTATTAACTTGACAAACCTGAACCCTTTAATAAATAATATGAAAAAAACTTCGTTTTCTTAAAGAGTTAAAGAGGCTGCGTCCCAAAGTCGAACCTTAAAACGTACAGGAATTAGAAGAGGCAGTTGGGTGCCCCCCAGCTTTTAAAGACTCTTTTGTACAGTTTTTTTTGTGGGGGGACTTCATTGTTACTAATTACTAGTTTCGGCGCAATGGTTCTCCTGTCCTCTTGTGTTTAACATTTTTCGAAGTTATTCCATTATTCATTCATTTCAATTTTTTGTTAATTAAAAGAGGGCCTTTCCGAAGCCAAGAGCGGGGGGTTAGCAAAAAAACAAAAAACCTGTGCAAAAGAGTCTTTAAAAGCTGGGGGTTTGGGGGGCGGCAGCCCCCCAACTGCCTCTTCTAATTCCTGTACGTTTTAAGGTTCGACTTTGGGACGCAGCCTCTTTAACTCTTTAAGAAAACGAAGTTTTTTTCATATTATTTCTGTACGTTTTTCTACAATCCATGGTGGATGTAATTTAATAATTCCTGTACTCCTCGTACAGGAATTAGGAGAGGAACTTGGATGGCTGCCGCCCCCCCCCCCGCTTTTAAATCATTGTATAAAATAGAAAAAAAAATAGATAGAATGACCGAAATGTTTCTTTTGCTCATAAGAAGCTAATATTCTGTTATCTCTCAATTGATAAGCTGTCCAGGTGTTATCAAAATTATACACTTCTATTTTGATGTTGTGAAAAAAACCGCCCGTAAGGGACTTGAACCCTTGACCAGAGGATTAAAAGTCCCACGCTCTACCGACTGAGCTAATCACTTGCATGTGTGTAAATATAACTTCTAAATAACTTTTAAAAATATCAAATTAACATGGGCTCTTATGGAGAGAAATGCGTTAATTAAGTAGCTAATGCGTGGTTTCTGGAAAACAGGGAAGGAGTTATCGGATCGAGCTGAAATTTCGCGGATAAGCTCCTGGGCCGTAGGGGACCTTAACTTGTGAATTTCAGCCCGATCGGACAACATTAAAAGGGGGGGGGGGTTGGGGGGTCGAAACTTTCGGGGGGTTAAGATTTTCCTACGAAACTTTCCAGGAAAATTACTCGGAGAATTCCGCATCGAATGAGTCTTCGTACACCCAGATCCGATGTCGGCTGTGACCTGTAGGCGTCTAGGAAAAAAAAGAAAATGAACATTAAGTGGCTATGCGTGGTTTCTGGAAAACAGGGAAGGAGTTATCGGATCGAGCTGAAATTTCGCGGGTAAGCTCCTGGGCCCTAGGGGACCTTAACTTGTGAATTTCAGCCCGATCGGACAACGTTAAAGGGGGGCTGGGGTTGACGGGTCGAAACTTTCGGCCAGATTTTCCCCATGAAGGAAAGGTTGGAGGGGGATGAAATTTGGCAGGTTTCTTAGTTGGAGCTCGGGCTACGAAATGCATCCCTCCCCATCCCTCTGCGACCACTGGAACCGAAGATCGCTTAACATTGTCGTGGGTCGCCTCTTTATAGAGGCACGAGTGTGCCTCCTTGATTAAACAAAAAAAAACAAGTTTTTTTAAATGAAAGTAAGGAGCAAAGTTAAAACTTAAAACGAACAGAAATTACTCCGTATTTGAAAGGGGCTTTTCCTCCTCAACGCCCCGCTCTTTACGCTAAAGTTTTACTGTTTTAAAATGTAGAGTTAAGAAAAAAAAAGTCAAACTTTAGCGTAAAGAGCGGGGCGTTGAGGAGGAAAAGCCCCTTTCAAATACACAGTAATTTCTGTTCGTTTTCAGTTTTAATGTCGCCCCTTACTTTCATTTATAAAAAACTTGTTTTTTTTTGTTTAATTTCTGGATGTTTTTGAATTAATGCATGGTTTGATCTTGGCTCTCCGCACATGAATAATTAAAACGAAATTTGCATATTGATTTTTTGGGGCTAAATGACTTTTTCATAGTTTTAATCCCAAGATTTTGAGAAAAAAGGAGCGAGGGAGGAGGCCTAGTTGCCCTTCCAATTTTTGATTGCTTAAAAAGGCGACTATAACTTTTGACGAACCTGAATTTTTTGACGAACTTTTGACTTTTTGAATTTGAATTTGAATTTTTGACGAACCTTTTTATAAGTAAAAAATATACGTAACTTACGAATTAAATTACGTAGCGAACTTCTATATTCGTATGTTTTTATTGCGTATATGAGGGGGCTCATCCCTCGTCGATACCTCGCTGTTTACATTAAAGCTTAAATTTTGTCCCAATTCCTTAAGAATGACCCCTGAATCACAAAGGCCGTAGAATAAATAATTGAAATTACTAAATATACTTTAGCGTAAAGAGCGAGGCATTACGAAGAGGTAAACCCCTCATATGCGTAATAATTTATGTTCGTTTTAAGTTCTAATGCTGCTTCTCACTTTGAGTAGAAAAAACTTTTCATATTTATTTTTTCAATGTTTTTTGAAATAATGCTAGAAAATCCTGCGCCCCCTCCATTGAATGTCTCTTCCCCCATGAGAAGTTCCTCCATGGAAAGATCCTCCCCGGTAATCCTCCTCCGTCAAATGTCCCCCCCCCCAAACCAAAAAATCCCCCTGAAAACGTCTGTACACTTCCCAGTAACCATTACTATATGTAAACACAAGTCAAAGTTTGTAACTTGCAGCCCCTCCCACAGCGACTGCGGGGGAGTAAGTCGTCCCCAAAGACATAGTTATTGGGTTTTTTGACTACCTATATACATAAAAATAAGTTGTTTTTCGAATGACGTCATGTTTGTCCACTGAGGTCATTACAAGGATTGAGCATTATGACGTCATGTATGTATTTTGTATGTTTGTATATGACGTCAAAGGCTTTGTATATGACGTCATTATAAGTATATAAGAAGGCGTTTCAAAGAGAAATTTTTAGTATAGATCTTAAAATGACAGAAGAAACAGCCGAGGAAGCTGCCCAAATAATTAATTCAAAGACAAATTTTAGTATAAATCCTACAATGGCAGAAGAAACAGCCGAGGAGGCTGCTCAAAGAGTTAATGCCAAAAGGCTTGCGGCTAAAGAACGCAAAACCGTGCAGTTAGATGAAAATCAACCTGGACAGCGAGAGTCAAAACGTATCAAAACTGATAATAAATAATAAATAATTTTTATTCTTTCCCTTTATCACAATGCAATAACATGGGTATCGTCAAAAAAAAGAGAAAAACGCAAAAAGACGCAACATAAAGAACACACATGATGAGCTATCACTTCGATTAAAAAATATTGTCGCTGTAGTGCTTCACGTAGTATGGAACGAAGGAGTTTAAAAATCTTTTCGTTGAGTGTGTAGGTGGGCATTCTAACAGTTCTTTTCCCTCTTTAAAAGTTGCCACCCTTGTCTTGTGTGCGTGAGTCACTGAAGTAAACTGAGGCAGGATATCTCGGTGCGTTGGGGACTTCAGGATGTCAGCTCCAAACTTCATCAGCGTTTCGTGCCTCCTTTCATCCAGGGTTGGGAACTTGAGTTCTCGTGGTCAAGGAGATCGAAAGTTTTCACAAAATCGGAAATTATTATATCAGCAAGGGCCTCCGAAGTTTCTAGGTGCTCTAGTAGATCATGAAGTAATCTGACCAGATAATGTGTTGTGCTGTGCCCTCGACAAAAACCGAACTGCATAGGGTCGATTTTATGTTCTACTTCTGCTAGTAGCCACTGTAGAATAAAGTCTTCAAAGACTTTCGAGATGATGAGTGTCTTCGAAATCAGCCTAAGGTCTGACGGTGAGGTCAGTGATGTTTTCTTCGGAATAGGTGTGATAAATGCCTTTTTAAACTTATCTGGAAAAACGTCTTCCAGTAGACACTGTTATACATCATAGCCAATGGCGTGGCCAGGAAGGAGGAGCAGGCGTGTATCAGCCTTATAGGAATTTCGCTGGGGTAAAAGGCTTTCCTAATATCTAGGTGTTCGAGTTTTTCTTGGACCTGGGAAACTGTGATGACAGGGATGGTTTCAATCGGACCATTCTGTGGTAAAGTATTGAGGGGAGGCTGTTTGCGGCAAATATTTGAGTAAATAAGTGGGCATTAATTATTTCTGCGGTTAAATTCTTTCTTTGCTCGTCCCTCAGAATGGATTTTGACTTCTGCTGTCCTATTAACTTCCGTACAGTTGTGTGGAACTTCCTTGGCTGAAGCCATCATTCCTCAGCCATCACTGGCTGACATCTAGCGAATAGTTGGTGTCCATATAGACGCCTAGCTTGCTTTAGTAGTCTCACCACTATATTTCTCTTCCGTTTATATTCATCAGAGTGGGGCTTTGTCTTGTAAAGCATGTCTCGCTCTCTCGTTGCAGCTTTATGTTCGGGTTATGCAGCTTTATGTTCGGGTTGCTCTGTGGCTTAATTGTAACTCGATTCTCAGGGAAGAATCGTTCGTACTCTCGAGTCATAATGATAGCGATGATGATTGGGTTTGGGATTTTGACTTGGATAAGGTCATCAATGCCTACCAGATTTTAGTTAAAAAACCAAAGATTCGACGATATGTATTTCATAGTGACGAAAGACAAGCCAAGGTAAAACAAACCAAACAACTTGAAAGTGATACCGGTGATAAAAAAAAAAAAAAAAACGACGTTGAAAGGACTATCGTTTCCAGTTGCAACATCTTTTCCACAGAAATAATGATTTAGTGCTTCTATTCAAAACAGCAATCGAATTGATGCCTACTGATACGCAACTACCAACGAAGTGGCAATCGTTGTGGTCGGTGATCAGTTCTTACCTCGAGATAATATTCTTTATAGGCGAAACAATCAGTTGACAAGAATTGCTTAAACTCATCGATGCTACGATGCCCTACAATATCCTATCATTTTTTGGGATGGAGCCGACGGCTATCACTTTAATATTAAATTTATAAATCCAGCCACTAACAAAGAAATGGATAAGAAATGTAGCGCAATGAAATATTATGCCTATAGACCGTGTCTTCCGGCAAAAATTGCTAATTCATTGCTAATTCACCTAATCGTCCTGCTTCTATTTATGCATGTGTAGAATGGGATCGGGAACAAAGTTACAATACAATTGATCTATTGTCGTATGTACAAACAAATACGAGGAATCACAAGAACAACGGGAAAACAGACTTCAGGCTGAAAGAGAACTTACCGAACAGAATCATGCCGAGGAATCACAAGAACAACGTGAAAATAGGCTTGCGGCTCAAAGAGATAATGCCAAAAGAAAGCGTGCCGAGGAATCACAAGAACAACGTGAAAACAGGCTTGCAGCTAAAGTGAAACAATGGGAATGTGTTGCGCTTCAGGAAAAGTTAAACTTCCTCAGCTGGCTGAACCACCAGAGCCATTGAAGACTTTATGGTGTTACAGACCGGGACACAAGGAATATAAATGACGACCGGGACACTCAAAGAGAAATTACAGACCGGGACACCGCGACACAAATGACAAGCGGGACACAGCGAATATAAATGACGACCGGGACACTCTAAGAGAAATTACAGACCGAGACACCGGGACACAGAGAATATAAATGACGACAGGGACACAACTACAACGGGGGCACCGGAAGGGCATAGGGGGTATATAAATGACGACGGGAACACAGGGAATCTTCGTTTAGCAATCACCATCAACAAAGCTCAAGGGCAATCATTAGAAAAATACGGTATAGATCTGAATACGGATTGTTTTCCAATGGACAATTATATGTTGCATGTTCAAGAGTCGGTAAACCTGACAATCTATTTATATGCACAGACAATGGGACAGCGAAGAATATTGTATATTCGCAAGTTTTACGTAGTTAAAAATATATATATATATATATATATATATATATATATATATATATATATATATATATATATATATATTCGTGGGAGGGCTTTGCGCCCCCTCCCCAAGCCCCCCCCCCGCGCGTGTAAGTCGTTACGCGCCATATTAGATACGGGCCATTGTAGTTGTGTCCCTATGTCCCACCTGTGAATATATATATATATATATATATATATATATATATATATATATATATATATATATATATATATATATATATATATATATATATATATATATATATATATATATATATATATATATATATATATATATATATATATATATATATATATTTATATATATATATATATATATATATATATATATATATATATATATATATATATATATATATACATGTTTTTAACTACGTAAAACTTGCGAATATACAACATTCTTCGCTGTCCCATTGTCTGTGCATATAAATAGATTGTCAGGTTTACCGACTCTTGAACATGCAACATATAATGGTCCATGGGAAAACAATCCGTATTCAGATCTATACCTCATGATTCTAATGATTGCCCTTGAGGTTTGTTGATGGTGATTGCTAATCGAACATTCCCTGTGTCCCCGTCGTCATTTATATATCCCCCTGTGCCCCCCGGCGTCCCCGTTGTAGTTTTGTCCCGGGACACAACTTTTTTTTTTTTTTTTTTTTTTAGTTTTGTTTTTCTCCTTTATTTTTCATTTTTTTTGTCCTTTTTTTTCTTTTTTTTCTTTTTTAGTTTTTTTTAGTTTTTAGCTTTTTTAGTTTGTTTATTAGTTTTTAGTTTTTTTTCTTTTTAGTTTTTTTGTAGTTTTTACGTTTTTTTTAGTTTTTTAAATTTTTTTTTACTTATGTCCTGGTCATCATTTATACTCCCTGTGTCCCGGTCGTCATTTGTGTCCCGGTGCTTTATTGATGGTGATTGCTAATCGAACATTCCTTGTGTCCCGGTCGCTTTCTCTTTGAGTATCCCGGTCGTCATTTATATTCCCTAGGTCCTGGTGTCCCGGTCGTCATTTGTGTCCCGATGCCCCGGTCTGTAATTTCGTCAGTCAAAAACATGACGTCAGTCGACACACAAACATGACGTCACTCGACAGACACACACACACACACACACGAGCAACTTATTTTTATATATATAGATGTGCCGGTGTCCCGGTCGTCATTTGTGTCCCGATGTCCCGGTCTGTAATTTCGTCAGTCAAAAACAAGACGTCAGTCGACACACAAACATGACGTCACTCGACACACACACACACACACAGACAACTTATTTTTATATATAGACTAGCTGTTGGGGTGGCGCTTCGCGCCCCCCCCCCCCCCAAGCCCCCCCCCCGCTTGTGTAAGTCGTCACGTGCCATATTAGTTACGCGCCATTGTAGTTGTGTCCCTGTGTCCCACCTGTGAATAGTGTTATATATATATATACCTCATCAGATCTATACCTCATTATTCTAATGATGTGTCCCTTTGTCCCAGTCGTCATTTATATTCCCTGTGTCCTGGTGTCCCGGTCGTCATTTTTGTCCCGGTGTCCCGGTCTGTAATTTCTATTCGAACAATCCCTGTGTCCCGCTCGTCATATATACATCCCGCCTGTGCCCCCGGCGTCCCCGTTGTAGTTATGTCCCTGTGTCCAGGTTGTGATTTGTGTCCGGGTTTCCCAGTCTGTAATTTCTCTTTGAGGTTCCCGGTCGTCATTTATATTCCCTGTGTCCCGGTCGTCATTTGTGTCCCGGTGTCCCGGTATGTAATTTCATCAGTTGACAAATATGACGTCAGTCGACAAACAACTTCATGACGCATATAGCTCAATCCTTAAAATGACGCAAGTCGACAAACATGACGTCACTCGACAGACACACACACAGACAACTTATTTATATATATATATATATATATATATATATATATATATATACTAGCTGTTGGGGTGGCGCTTCGCGCCACCCCAACACCTACTTGGTGGGGCGCTTCGCGCCCCCCCAAGCCCCCCCGTGCGCGTAAGTCGTTACGCGCCATATTAGTTACGTGCCATTGTAGTTGTGTCCCTGTGTCCCACCTGTGAATATAGATAGATTTATATATGTGTTTCAAACTACGTAAAAATTGCGAATATACAACATTCTTGGCTTTCCCATTGTCTGTCCATATACAAAGCCGTATGTACTAATAATGACGTCATATGCAAATGCTCTTTTTACAAACAAACAAACATGCATACACACAACTCGTTTTTATATAGATAGATAGATAGATAGATACAATACAAATTAACTACGTAAAACTTGTGAATATACAACAGTCTTCGCTGTCCCATTGTCTGTGCGTATAAATAGATTGTCAGGTTTACCGACCCTCAAAGATGCAACATACAATTGTACATTGGTAAAGCAATCTGTATTAAGATCTATACCGCATTTTTCTAGTGATTGCCCTTGAGCTTTGTTGATGGTGGTTGTAAATGCTAATCGAATTGGGAATTGCAATCTTTTAAATTGAAAAAGCAGATCCGTTGGAATCATGGGAATGCGAGGAATAAGAACAGCCTCACCCTCATAAGGCCCTGTCAAGATTGTGGCCTCTATTAGGTTTTCCATTGTTTTTTTTTACGGCAAGTCGCGTGCCATTGCAAAGCTTTGGTGGGTTGATATTTCTTAAAAGTATTATTGGTACGCCTATTTTTAGTTGTAGCACGTGTGGTGGAAACCCTGAAGGATCTATGGAATTTAAAAATTCAGATGGATAATTAACCGCTTCATTTGGTTCCAAAATACAAACTAACTGCGTAAAACTTGCGAATATACAACATTCTTCGCTGTCCAATTGTCGCTGCATATAAATAGATTGTCAGGTTTACCGACCCTCGAACATGCAACGTACAATTGTCCATGGGAAAAACAATCAGTATTCAGATCTATACCACATTTTTCTAATGATTGACCTTGAGCTTTGTTAATGGTGATTGCAAATGCTAATCGAATTGGGAATTGCAATCTTTTAAATTGAAAAGGCAGATCCGTTGGAATCATGGGAATGCGAGGAATAAGAACAGCCTTACCCTCAAAAGGCCCTGTCAAGATTGTGGTCTCTATTAGGTTTTCCATTGTTTTTTTTACGGCAAGTCGAGTGCCATTGCAAAGCTTTGGTGGGTTTATATTTCTTAAAAGTATTATTGGTACGCCTATTTTTAGTTGTAGCACGTGTGGTGGAAACCCTGAAAGATCTATGGAATTTAAAAATTCAGATGGATAATTAACCGCTTCATTTGGTTCCAAAACTGTGTCGACTGACTTGTAAAGGACTGCCTGGTGTCGAATCTTGGTCAAAACAATATTGTTGATTTCGTGGACGTCTATATTTTTGGGTGCGAGAATCGCTCTTTCACTTAGCCATTTATTATTTTTATAATTTTTTAGAATATTCGGAAATACTTTTTCAATCAATTCATTTTTGGACGTCACTAAATTACAGAAATCAGCAGGTAGTTGTATACGTCCTGAAATTGAGTCTACTGGGAGCTTTCCGTTTCCCATTGCCAGCAATTGATCTGAAAATGTTTGACCAGAGTCATCGTTTTGCAATCGGACACGCATATTTGTAGTTAATTTTAATGTTTTTACGTGTGCCCATAAATTAGAATTTTTCAGGCAAGCATTCATTTCGTCTGCAGGAGTTGATCTAGGTATTATAGGTAATGTTTGCCTGAAATCTCCCGCAAGCAATATTAATGTGCTGCCAAAGGGTTTCGACTTCCCTCGCAAATCTTTCAAGCATTGATCCAGAGCCTCGAGCGATTTTTTGTGTGCCATTGTGCACTCATCCCAAATAATAAGTTTGCATTGCTGCAATACTTTACCCATCCCAGATGATTTGGAAATATTGCACGTGGGAGTTTCTGTAGAATGCAAGTTCAGAGGCAATTTCAAAGCGGAATGAGCAGTTCTTCCACCAGGCAGCAATGTTGCGGCTATTCCGGACGACGCAATTGCCAACGCTATATCATTTTTTGATCGAATTGATGCCAGAATCAGTTTTATCACAAACGTTTTACCAGTACCTCCTGGCGCATCCAAAAAGAAAATTTCTCCAACGTTGTTATCGACACAATGCATTATCGTATCATAAATGTCTTTTTGTTCCGACGTTAACTTGGAAATGTTATTTTGTACATATGACAATAGATCACTCGTACTGTAACTTTGTTCACGATCCAATTCTACACATGTCGAAACAGCAGCGATACGGTTAGGTGAAGGCATTCCCAAATCCTGAAGAGGTTTGTTTGCCATACGTACGCACAAATCTTCTATAACAACTAAAGTATAGTTATAAATTTTTGATGTAAAATCAAAAGTCATATCTGACGTCTCTAACTGTTTTCGATGGAGTTTATCTTCGGACATTTTTGACTTATATTTTTCCCATAACTCTGTAGGAGCTGATGGAGAGCAAGTTGTTAAAATGATGCCAAACAATGCACGAATTTGACTTGGGGTTGACGTTTCGCACGCGTCATTGATGCAGTTATCCCAGTTTTGGTCATTCTCCAATAAATTCAGAGCTTGGCATGCACTACGGTAAGTGTCATGTATAGTACCATTTACAGTCCTCAAATACTCAAAGGATGTCGGACCGGGTACATTCACCAAAAGCAGGCGTAGAAAGAAGCATTCATGTTGATTGGGGTGAACGGTGTAGAGTCTTCCTATCGTGGTATCTTTGAAGATGGTAGGTTGGCCGTCGACTGACTTACCCTGTTTTCGACGTTCAAATACTTTATTTTTAGTATTCCACGTGTAATACGAAGGCACTTCAGTATACAGCAGTTTTTTTGCAAAAGAATCATTTTTGCAAAGCGAAAAAAAAGCTGTTAATGTTGTATCCGGTGGATTCAGGACTCTTTGTTGCACGTTGGTTTCCGTGAAATAAACACGTTGACCATTCTGTAAATGTACCGCTAAGTGAACAACAGCTGGACTACGTTCATGTATCGAAATGAAAGAATTCGCCAAACAGCTTCATTACTGCTTATGTATCTTCCAGCCTGATATTGTACGATTTCATCGAAATCTTTGATTTCGGGCTGCAAGCCAAAAACTGCCATGTCACTGCCTTTGTTGACGTATTTACATATGTATTTGATTGGCTTTACGGAGTTACAGTATTCAACGTTTATGTGTGCATTAAATGTTTTTGATAATAATGGGGAATATGGAACAACCCACTGGTTATCTACTTCGATGGTGGTACCGTTACGCTTCTTTATTATTGCTGTTTTACCGCCATCTTCAGTAGATCTTCTTCTATATTGTGGGTAACCATCATTGCCAGTAATTGTGTTTGATACTAAAAGTCGAGGATATTGCTTTGTGCACCTTCCTTTGGCCATGCATGGTGAATTTTTGTTCAGTGCACCGCAAGGTCCATGTATCATATTTTTTACAATAATATCATGTAACCCCTTATCGACATTTTTATCAGGTATTTCAGCGGAAATCACATCATCAATTTCGTTCGAAGTAATTTTTTTATGTAGCCAGATTAGTATATGTGCGTGTGGCAAACCTCGTTTTTGCCATTCCACTGAGTACATCCAGCATCGCACTGACCCAAACACTTCAAGTTTTACAATGTAGTTTATCAGTGATTTCAACTTTTGCCGGAAGACACGGGCCGTAATGTCATGCCTATGAACCGCCGATTGTCCTTGAAGTAAAAGCTGCAGTATCTCGTCCCAAGATTGATTACATGTAAATGTAATAAATAAATCTGGACGACCATAGAGACGAACATACGCAATAGCATCTTGAGCATATTCATGCATATGACGGGGACTGCCAGCATATGACGAAGGTAAAATTGTTAATCTTCCAACGTTTGTGGTATTACCGTCATTTATAACTGCATCTCGCAAATGAATGTATTGTTCAGAGCGGAGCTTGGTCTGATTCAGGCGGATATATAGCAAACGTTCTGATTCAATTTTAGCATACATATCAACGACGAATTGGTGAAACAATTCACGGCATTTTAAAATATAATTTTCTTCATCCTGCCGAATCATTAGTCTATAGGAATAATAATGCATTGCACTGCATTTCTTATTCATTTCTTTGTTAGTGGCTGGATTCATCAATTTAATATTAAAGTGATAGCCGTCGGCTCCATCCCAAAAAATGATCGGATATTCTAGGGCATCGTAGCATCGATGAGTTTCAGCAATTCTTAACAACTGAGCGTTTCGCTTATGAAGAATAATATCTCGAGGTAAAAACTGATCACCGACCATAACGATTGCCACTTCGTCGATAGTTGGAGCATTGTATCTACGCACATGTTGGCCAGCAGGCGTTTTGTCAGCGGAAATAACAATTTTATGCGTATCAGTAGGCATCAAATCGATGGCTGTTTTGAACAGACGCACTAAATTATTATTTTCGTGGAAAAGATGTTGCAATTGGGAAACGATTGTCCTTTCAACGTTGGGAGAAATTTCGCAACGTGCATTCAATTCAGAATTTCTATCACTGATGAAGTACAATTGTAAAAATTTATGATTCTCGCCTGAGAATGGTAGAAGGGACCCTGCTCTATGATAAATTTGCCCTTTTACTTTGAAAGTAGACATAAATTGATCTGGATTTTCGATTTGGGCTCCAAACGACGTCATTTGGAAACATGAGTTGTATTTTCTGATTTTTGACAAAAAACGCTTAGATTCTGACGTAGTTCCAGTAAGGAAAGTCTTCAATGGCTCTGGTGGTGCAGCCAATAGAGGAAGTTTAACTTTTCCTGAGGCGCAGCACATTCCCATTGTTTCACCATTGAATTTCAAGGCCTTGCAATAGGGACAAATTTCAGACATTGTCCCGATTTGAACACATCTACTCAAGCTATAATCATCGACTGGGTTGTACCTGAATGCCAGGCGATAACTTTCAGGTTGCTCTGATTCCTCGGCACGCTTTCTTTTCTTACTTTCTCTATCAGCAGCAAGCCTGATTTCTTGCTGTTCTTGTGATTCCTCGGCACGCTTTCTTTTCTTACTTTCTCTATCAGCAGCAAGCCTGATTTCTTGCTGTTCTTGTAATTCCTCGGCACGCCTTCTTTTTTCACTTTCTCTTTTAGCAGCAAGTCTGCTTCCGCGTTGCTCTGGTAGTTCCTCGGCACGCTTTCTGTTCTTTCTTTCTCTATCAGCCTCAAGCCTGTTTCCTTGCTGTTCTTTTGATTCCTCGGCACGCTTTCTGTTCTTTCTTTCTCTATCAGCCTCAAGCCTGTTTCCTTGCTGTTCTTTTGATTCCTCGGCACGCCTTCTTTTTCCACTTTCTCTTTTAGCAGCAAGTCTGCTTTCGCGTTGCTCTGGTAGTTCCTCGGCACGCTTTCTTTTCTGACTTTCTCTATCAGCAGCAAGTTTTTTGGCATAGACTCTTTGAGCATCTTCATCGGCTTTTGCCATGGTAAGTTCATCAGTCATTGTAAACTTAAACATTAATAGATTTGTTGCGCCTCAGGAAAAGTTATACTTCCTCTATCAATTTATGTCTACTTTCAAAGTAAAAGGGCAAATTTATCATAGAGCAGGGTCCCTTCTACCATTCTCAGGCGAGAATCATAAATTTTTACAATTGTACTTCATCAGTGATAGAAATTCTGAATTGAATGCACGTTGCGAAATTTCTCCCAACGTTGAAAGGACAATCGTTTCCCAATTGCAACATCTTTTCCACGAAAATAATAATTTAGTGCGTCTGTTCAAAACAGCCATCGATTTGATGCCTACTGATACGCATAAAATTGTTATTTCCGCTGACAAAACGCCTCCTGGCCAACATGTGCGTAGATACAATGCTCCAACTATCGACGAAGTGGCAATCGTTATGGTCGGTGATCAGTTTTTACCTCGAGATATTATTCTTCATAAGCGAAACGCTCAGTTGTTAAGAATTGCTGAAACTCATCGATGCTACGATGTCCTACAATATCCTATCATTTTTTGGGATGGAGCCGACGGCTATCACTTTAATATTAAATTGATGAATCCAGCCACTAACAAAGAAATGAATAAGAAATGCAGTGCAATGCATTATTATTCCTATAGACTAATGATTCGGCAGGATGAAGAAAATTATATTTTAAAATGCCGTGAATTGTTTCACCAATTCGTCGTTGATATGTATGCTAAAATTGAATCAGAACGTTTGCTATATATCCGCCTGAATCAGACCAAGCTCCGCTCTGAACAATACATTCATTTGCGAGATGCAGTTATAAATGACGGTAATACCACAAACGTTGGAAGATTAACAATTTTACCTTCGTCATATGCTGGCAGTCCCCGTCATATGCATGAATATGCTCAAGATGCTATTGCGTATGTTCGTCTCTATGGTCGTCCAGATTTATTTATTACATTTACATGTAATCAATCTTGGGACGAGATACTGCAGCTTTTACTTCAAGGACAATCGGCGGTTCATAGGCATGACATTACGGCCCGTGTCTTCCGGCAAAAGTTGAAATCACTGATAAACTACATTGTAAAACTTGAAGTGTTTGGGTCAGTGCGATGCTGGATGTACTCAGTGGAATGGCAAAAACGAGGTTTGCCACACGCACATATACTAATCTGGCTACATAAAAAAATTACTTCGAACGAAATTGATGATGTGATTTCCGCTGAAATACCTGATAAAAATGTCGATAAGGGGTTACATGATATTATTGTAAAAAATATGATACATGGACCTTGCGGTGCACTGAACGAAAATTCACCATGCATGGCCAAAGGAAGGTGCACAAAGCAATATCCTTGACTTTTAGTATCAAACACAATTACTGGCAATGATGGTTACCCACAATATAGAAGAAGATCTACTGAAGATGGCGGTAAAACAGCAATAATAAAGAAGCGTAACGGTACCACCATCGAAGTAGATAACCAGTGGGTTGTTCCATATTCCTCATTATTATCAAAAACATTTAATGCACACATAAACGTTGAATACTGTAACTCCGTAAAGGCAATCAAATACATATGTAAATACGTCAACAAAGGCAGTGACATGGCAGTTTTTGGCTTGCAGCCCGAAATCAAAGATTTCGATGAAATCGTACAATATCAGGCTGGAAGATACATAAGCAGTAATGAAGCTGTTTGGCGAATTCTTTCATTTCCGATACATGAACGTAGTCCAGCTGTTGTTCACTTAGCGGTACATTTACAGAATGGTCAACGTGTTTATTTCACGGAAACCAACGTGCAACAAAGAGTCCTGAATCCACCGGATACAACATTAACAGCTTTTTTTTCGCTTTGCAAAAATGATTCTTTTGCAAAAAACTGCTGTATACTGAAGTGCCTTCGTATTACACGTGGAATACTAAAAATAAAGTATTTGAACGTCAAAAACAGGGTAAGTCAGTCGACGGCCAACCTACCATCTTCAAAGATACCACGATAGGAAGACTCTACACCGTTCACCCCAATCAACATGAATGCTTCTTTCTACGCCTGCTTTTGGTGAATGTACCCGGTCCGACATCCTTTGAGTATTTGAGGACTGTAAATGGTACTATACATGACACTTACCGTAGTGCATGCCAAGCTCTGAATTTATTGGAGAATGACCAACACTGGGATAACTGCATCAATGACGCGTGCGAAACGTCAACCCCAAGTCAAATTCGTGCATTGTTTGGCATCATTTTAACAACTTGCTCTCCATCAGCTTTTACAGAGTTATGGGAAAAATATAAGTCAAAAATGTCCGAAGATATACTCCATCGAAAACAGTTAGAGACGTCAGATATGACTTTTGATTTTACATCAGAAATTTAAAACTACAATGGTCGTCCAGATTTATTTATTACATTTACATGTAATCAATCTTGGGACGAGATACTGCAGCTTTTACTTCAAGGACAATCGGCGGTTCATAGGCATGACATTACGGCCCGTGTCTTCCGGCAAAAGTTGAAATCACTGATGAACTACATTGTAAAACTTGAAGTGTTTGGGTCAGTGCGATGCTGGATGTACTCAGTGGAATGGCAAAAACGAGGTTTGCCACACGCACATATACTAATCTGGCTACATAAAAAAATTACTTCGAACGAAATTGATGATGTGATTTCCGCTGAAATACCTGATAAAAATGTCGATAAGGGGTTACATGATATTATTGTAGAAAATATGATACATGGACCTTGCGGTGCACTGAACGAAAATTCACCATGCATGGCCAAAGGAAGGTGCACAAAGCAATATCCTCGACTTTTAGTATCAAACACAATTACTGGCAATGATGGTTATCCACAATATAGAAGAAGATCTACTGAAGATGGCGGTAAAACAGCAATAATAAAGAAGCGTAACGGTACCACCATCGAAGTAGATAACCAGTGGGTTGTTCCATATTCCCCATTATTATCAAAAACATTTAATGCACACATAAACGTTGAATACTGTAACTCCGTAAAGGCAATCAAATACATATGTAAATACGTCAACAAAGGCAGTGACATGGCAGTTTTTGGCTTGCAGCCCGAAATCAAAGATTTCGATGAAATCGTACAATATCAGGCTGGAAGATACATAAGCAGTAATGAAGCTGTTTGGCGAATTCTTTCATTTCCGATACATGAACGTAGTCCAGCTGTTGTTCACTTAGCGGTACATTTACAGAATGGTCAACGTGTTTATTTCACGGAAACCAACGTGCAACAAAGAGTCCTGAATCCACCGGATACAACATTAACAGCTTTTTTTTCGCTTTGCAAAAATGATTCTTTTGCAAAAAACTGCTGTATACTGAAGTGCCTTCGTATTACACGTGGAATACTTAAAGTAAAGTATTTGAACGTCGAAAACAGGGTAAGTCAGTCGACGGCCAACCTACCATCTTCAAAGATACCACGATAGGAAGACTCTACACCGTTCACCCCAATCAACATGAATGCTTCTTTCTACGCCTGCTTTTGGTGAATGTACCCGGTCCGACATCCTTTGAGTATTTGAGGACTGTAAATGGTACTATACATGACACTTACCGTAGTGCATGCCAAGCTCTGAATTTATTGGAGAATGACCAACACTGGGATAACTGCATCAATGACGCGTGCGAAACGTCAACCCCAAGTCAAATTCGTGCATTGTTTGGCATCATTTTAACAACTTGCTCTCCATCAGCTCCTACAGAGTTATGGGAAAAATATAAGTCAAAAATGTCCGAAGATATACTCCATCGAAAACAGTTAGAGACGTCAGATATGACTTTTGATTTTACATCAGAAATTTATAACTACACTTTAGTTGTTATAGAAGATTTGTGCGTACGTATGGCAAACAAACCTCTTCAGGATTTGGGAATGCCTTCACCTAACCGTATCGTTGCTGTTTCGACATGTGTAGAATTGGATCGTGAACAAAGTTACAGTACGAGTGATCTATTGTCGTATGTACAAAATAAAATTTTCAAGTTAACGTCGGAACAAAAAGACATTTATGATACGATAATGCATTGTGTCGATAACAACGTTGGAGAAATTTTCTTTTTGGATGCGCCAGGAGGTACTGGTAAAACGTTTGTGATAAAACTGATTCTGGCATTAATTCGATCAAAAAATGATATAGCGTTGGCAATTGCGTCGTCCGGAATAGCCGCAACATTGCTGCCTGGTGGAAGAACTGCTCATTCCGCTTTGAAATTGCCTCTGAACTTGCATTCTACAGAAACTCCCACGTGCAATATTTCCAAATCATCTGGGATGGGTAAAGTATTGCAGCAATGCAAACTTATTATTTGGGATGAGTGCACAATGGCACACAAAAAATCGCTCGAGGCTCTGGATCAATGCTTGAAAGATTTGCGAGGGAAGTCGAAACCCTTTGGCAGCACATTAATATTGCTTGCGGGAGATTTCAGGCAAACATTACCTATAATACCTAGATCAACTCCTGCAGACGAAATGAATGCTTGCCTGAAAAATTCTAATTTATGGGCACACGTAAAAACATTAAAATTAACTACAAATATGCGTGTCCGATTGCAAAACGATGACTCTGGTCAAACATTTTCAGATCAATTGCTGGCAATGGGAAACGGAAAGCTCCCAGTAGACTCAATTTCAGGACGTATACAACTACCTGCTGATTTCTGTAATTTAGTGACGTCCAAAAATGAATTGATTGAAAAGGTATTTCCGAATATTCTAAAAAATTATAAAAATAATAAATGGCTAAGTGAAAGAGCGATTCTCGCACCCAAAAATATAGACGTCCACGAAATCAACAATATTGTTTTGACCAAGATTCGAGACCAGGCAGTCCTTTACAAGTCAGTCGACACAGTTTTGGAACCAAATGAAGCGGTTAATTATCCATCTGAATTTTTAAATTCCATAGATCTTTCAGGGTTTCCACCACACGTGCTACAACTAAAAATAGGCGTACCAATAATACTTTTAAGAAATATAAACCCACCAAAGCTTTGCAATGGCACTCGACTTGCCGTAAAAAAAACAATGGAAAACCTAATAGAGGCCTCAATCTTGACAGGGCCTTTTGAGGGTGAGGCTGTTCTTATTCCTCGCATTCCCATGATTCCAACGGATCTGCCTTTTCAATTTAAAAGATTGCAATTCCCAATTCGATTAGCATTTGCAATCACCATTAACAAAGCTCAAGGTCAATCATTAGAAAAATGTGGTATAGATCTTAATACTGATTGTTTTTCCCATGGACAATTGTACGTTTCATGTTCGAGGGTCGGTAAACCTGACAATCTATTTATATGCAGCGACAATTGGACAGCGAAGAATGTTGTATATTCGCAAGTTTTACGCAGTTAATTTGTATTTTGGAACCAAATGAAGCGGTTAATTATCCATCTGAATTTTTAAATTCCATAGATCCTTCAGGGTTTCCACCACACGTGCTACAACTAAAAATAGGCGTACCAATAATACTTTTAAGAAATATCAACCCACCAAAGCTTTGCAATGGCACGCGACTTGCCGTAAAAAAAACAATGGAAAACCTAATAGAGGCCACAATCTTGACAGGGCCTTATGAGGGTGAGGCTGTTCTTATTCCTCGCATTCCCATGATTCCAACGGATCTGCTTTTTCAATTTAAAAGATTGCAATTCCCAATTCGATTAGCATTTGCAACCACCATCAACAAAGCTCAAGGGCAATCACTAGAAAAATTGCGGTATAGATCTTAATACAGATTGCTTTACCAATGTACAATTGTATGTTGCATCTTTGAGGGTCGGTAAACCTGACAATCTATTTATACGCACAGACAATGGACAGCGAAGACTGTTGTATATTCACAAGTTTTACGTAGTTAATTTGTATTGTATCTATCTATCTATCTATCTATATAAAAACGAGTTGTGTGTATGCATGTTTGTTTGTTTGTAAAAAGAGCGTTTGCATATGACGTCATTATTAGTACATACGGCTTTGTATATGGACAGACAATGGGAAAGCCAAGAATGTTGTATATTCGCAATTTTTACGTAGTTTGAAACACATATATAAATGTATCTATATTCACAGGTGGGACACAGGGACACAACTACAATGGCGTGTAACTAATATGGCGCGTAACGACTTACGCGCGCGGGGGGGCTTGGGGGGGCGCGAAGCGCTCCACCAACTAGGTGTTGGGGTGGCGCGAAGCGCCACCCCAACAGCTAGTATATATATATATATATATATATATAAGGGAGTATATTCACAGGGAGTATATTCACAGGTGGGACACAGGGACACAACTATAATGGCACGTAACTAATATGGCGCGTAACGACTTAAGCGCGTGGGGGGGGCTTGGGGAGGGTGCGAAGCGCCACACCAATAGCTAGTTGTGAGTAATATGGCTATCTCAGAATTTTGATCCGGTGACTTTGGGGAAAAATGATTGTGGGAGGGGATATTAGAATATTCCAAAATACCTTTCAATCAAATCATTTTTGACGTCACTAAATTGTAGAATTCAGGAGGCAGTTGTCTACATCCTAAG
>NC_088883.1:6671926-6705816 GCF_032884065.1 Artemia franciscana
TCCCATGGACAATTGTACGTTGCATGTTCGAGGGTCGGTAAACCTGACAATCTATTTATATGCAGCGACAATTGGACAGCGAAGAATGTTGTATATTCGCAAGTTTTACGCAGTTAATTTGTATTGTCTCTATCTATCTATCTATCTATATAAAAACGAGTTGTGTGTATGTATGGTTGTTTGTTTGTAAAAAGAGCGTTTGCATATGACGTCATTATTAGTGCATACGGCTTTGTATATGCACAGACAATGGGAAAGCCAAGAATGTTGTATATTCGCAATTTTTACGTAGTTTAACTCCTGCAGACGAAATGAATGCTTGCCTGAAAAATTCTAATTTATGGGCACACGTAAAAATATTAAAATGAACTACAAATATGCGTGTCCGATTGCAAAACGATGACTCTGGTCAAACATTTTCAGATCAATTGCTGGCAATTGGAAACGGAAAGCTCCCAGTAGTGGGAAAGCCAAAAATGTTGTATATTCGCAATTTTTACGTAGTTTGAAACACATATATAAATCTATCTATATTCACAGGTGGGACACAGGGACACAACTACAATGGCGCGTAACTAATATGGCGCCTAACAACTTACGCGCGCGGGGGGCTTGGGGGGGGCGAAGCGCCCCACCAACTAGGTGTTGGGGTGGCGCGAAGCGCCACCCCAACAGCTAGTATATATATATATATATAAATAAGTTGTCTGTCTATGTGTCTGTCTGTCAGGTGACGTCATGTTTCTGTGTCGACTGACGTCATGAAGTTAGTTGTCGTCATTTTTGCTATGACGGTGACGTCATTAAAGATATTTAAGACATGCGTTCACGGAAAAATGTTTAATTGTAAAATGACTGAAGAACCTACAATGGCAACAGCCGAGGAAGTTGCTCAAAGAGTCTATGCCAAAAAACTTGCTGCTGATAGAGAAAGTAAGAAAAGAAAGCGTGCCGAGGAATCACAAGAACAGCAAGAAAACAGGCTTGCAGCTGATAGAGAAAGTAAGAAAAGAAAGCGTGCCGAGGAATCACAAGAACAGCAAGAAAATAGGCTTGCGGCTAAAGAACGCAAAACCGCGCAGTTAGATGAAAATCCACCTGGAAAGCGAGAGTCAAAACATGTCAAAACTGAAAATGATAGCGAAGATGATTGGGTTTGGGATTTTGACTTGGATAAGGTCATCAATGCCTACCAGATTTAAGTGAAAAAACAAAAGGTTCGGCGATATGTACTTCATAGTGACGCTGAAAAATAAAGAAGAAAAAAAAACTGAAAAAATGTAAAAAACTAAGTCTGGAAATTACAGACCGGGACACCGGGACACAAATGACGACCGGGACACTGGGACACAGGGAATATAAATGACGACCGGGACACTCAAAGAGAAATTACAAACTGGGACACCACGACACAAATGACGACCGGGACACAGGGATTATAAATGCTATTTATATGCACAGACAATGGGACAGCGAAGAATGTTGTATATTCGCATGTTTTACGTAGTTAAAAATATATATTTATATCTATCTCTATTCACAGGTGGGACACAGGGACACAGCTACAATGGCGCGTAACTAATATGGCGCGTAAAGACTTACGCGCATGGGGGGGCTTGGGGAGGCGCGAAGCACCCCACCAACTAGGTGATGGGGTGGCGCGAAGCGCCACCCCAACAGCTAGTATATACATATATATATATATATATATATATATATATATATATATATATATATATATATATATATATATATATATAAATAAGTTGTCTGTGGGTCTGTCGAGTGACTTCACGTCATCATTTCGTCATGTCGTCAAGTAGTTAGTTGTTGTCATGTTTATTATGACGATGACGTCATTAAAGGTATTTAAGAAAATCGTTCAAAGACAAAGTTTTAATTGTAAGAAGATCGTGGACGGAAAAATGTTAAGTTGTAAAATGACTGAAGAACCTACAATGGCAACAGCCGAGAAAGCTGCTCAAAAGACAAATTTTTGATTGTAAGAAGATCGTGGACGGAAAAATGTTTAATTGTAAAATGACTGAAGAACCTACAATGACAACTGCCGAAGAAGCTGCTCAAAGAGTCAATGCCAAAAAACTTGCGGCTGATAGAGAAAGTAAGAAAAGAAAGCGTGCCAAGGAATCACAAGAACAGCAAGAAAACAGGCTTGCGGCTGATAGAGAAAGTAAGAACAGAAAGCGTGCCGAGGAATCACAATATATATATATATATATATATATATATATATATATATATATATATATATATATATATATATATATATATATATATATATATATATATATATATATATATATATACATATAAAAATATATATATAAATATATATATAAATATATATATATATATATATATATATATATATATATATATATATATATATATATATATATATATATATATATATATATATATATATATATATATATATATATATATATATATATATATATATATATACTAGCTGTTGGGGGTGGCAAAATTACAGACTGGGACACCGGGACACAAATGACGACCGGAACAAAGGGAATATAAATGACTACTAGGACATAGGGACACAACTACAACGGGGATGCCGAGGGGCACAGGGGGATATATATATATATATATATATATATATATATATATATATATAAACGACGACAGAGAATATAAATGACGACCGGGACACTGAAAGAGAAATTACAGACTGGGACACCGGGACACAAATTACGACCGGGACAAAGGGAATATAAATGACGACTGGGACACAGGGACACAACTACAACGGGGACGCCGAGGGGCACAGGGGGATATATAAATGACGACAGCGACACAGAGAATGTTCAATTAGCAATCACCATCAACAAAGCTCAAGGGCAATCATTAGAATCATGAGGTATAGATATATATATATATATATATATATATATATATATATATATATATATATATATATATATATATATCTATATATATATATATATATATATATATATATATATATATATATATATATATATATATATATATATATATATGTATATATATGTATATATATATATATATATATATATATATATATATATATATATATATATATATATATATATATATATATATTTATATATATATATATCTATATCTATATATATAAAAATAAGTTGTCTGTCTGTGTGTCTGTCTGTCAGGTGACGTCATGTTTCTGTGTCGACTGACGTCATGAAGTTAGTTATCGTCATTTTTGCTATGACGGTGATGTCATTAATGGTATTTAAGACATGCGTTCACGGAAAAATGTTTAATTGTAAAATGACTGAAGAACCTACAATGGCAACAGCCGAGGAAGCTGCTCAAAGAGTCTATGCCAAAAGCTTGCTGCTGATAGAGAAAGTAAGAAAAGAAAGCGTGCCGAGGAATCACAAGAACAGCAAGAAAACAGGCTTGCAGCTGATAGAGAAAGTAAGAAAAGAAAGCGTGCCGAGGAATCACAAGAACAGCAAGAAAACAGGCTTGCGGCTAAAGAACGCAAAACCGCGCAATTAGATGAAAATCCACCTGGAAAGCGAGAGTCAAAACATATCAAAACTGAAAATGATAGCGATGATGATTGGGTTTGGGATTTTGACTTGGATAAGGTCATCAATGCCTACCAGATTTAAGTTAAAAAACAAAGGTTCGGCGATATGTACTTCATAGTGACGCTGAAAAATAAAGAAGAAAAAAAAAAAACTGAAAAAAATGTAAAAAACTAAAAAAAAACTAAAAAGAAAAAACACTCAAAGATAAATTATAGACCGGGACACAAAGGACGACCGACACAGAGGGAATATAAATGACGACCAGGAACCTCAAAAAAAAATTACAGACTAGGACACCCGGACACAAATCACGACCGGGAATATAAATGACGACCGGGACGCAGGGACACAACTACAACGGGGACGCCGGGGGCACAGGCGGGATATATAATTGACGATTGAGACACAGGGATTGTTTGAATAGAAATTACAGACCGGGACACCGGGACACAAATGACGACCGGGACACTGGGACACAGGGAATATAAATGACGACCGGGACACTCAAAGAGAAAATACAAACTGGGACACCAGGACACAAATGACGACCGGGACACAGGCAATATAAATTCTATTTATATGCACAGACAATGGGACAGCGAAGAATGTTGTATATTCGCATGTTTTACGTAGTTAAAAATATATATTTATATCTATCTCTATTCACAGGTGGGACACAGGGACACAGCTACAATGGCGCGTAACGACTTACGCGCGCGGGGGGGCTTGGGGGGCGCGAAGCGCCCCACCAACTAGGTGTTGGGGTGGTGCGAAGCGCCACCCCAACAGCTAGTATATATATATATATATATATATATATATATATATATATATATATATATATATATATATATATATATATATATATATATATATATATATATATATTATATATATATATATATATATATATATATATATATATATACTAGCTGTTGGGTCGGCGCTTCGTGCAACCCCAACACCTAGTTGGTGGGGGCGCTTCGCGCCCCCCAAGCCCCCCCGCACGCGTAAGTCGTTACGTGCCATATTAGTTACGCGCCATTGTAGTTGTGTCCCTATGTCCCACCTATATATATATATATATATATATATATATATATATATATATATATATATATATATATATATATATATATATATATATATATATATATATATATATATATATATATATATATATATATATATATATATATATATATATATATATATATATATATATATATATATATATATATATATATATAAACGACGACAGAGAATATAAATGACGACCGGGACACTCAAAGAGAAATTACAGACTGGACACCGGGACACAAATGACGACCGGGACAAAGGGAATATAAATGACGACTGGGACACAGGGACACAACTACAACGGGGACGCCGAGGGGCACAGGGGGATATATAAATGACGACAGCGACAAAGAGAATGTTCGATTAGCAATCACCATCAACAAAGCTCAAGGGCAATCATTAGAATCATGAGGTATAGATCTGAATACGGATTGTTATTCCCATGGAAAGTTATATGTTGCATGTTCAAGAGTCGGTAAACCTGACAATCTATTTATATGCACAGACAATGGGACAGTGAAGAATGCTGTATATTCGCAAGTTTTGTGTAGTTAAAAACATATATATATATATATATATATATATATATATATATATATATATATATATATATATATATATATATATATGGTGGGACACAGGGACACAATTGCAATGGTGCGTAACTAATATGGCGCGTAAGAACTTACGCGCGCAAGGGGGCTTGGGGGGGGCGAAACGCCCCCACCAACTAGGTGTTGGGGTGGCGCGAAGTACCACCCCAACAGCTAGTAGAAATATGATCTGGCATAACAGACATAGTGTGACAGACATAACAAACAAACAACTTATTTTTATATATATATTGATAGATGAGCCTTCCCCGGATATGCTTTAGAAAATGAGTACATCACATTTACAAAATAGTGGATTACCTAAAGAGTTATCATAAAAAGGGACAGCCATGATTAAAAAAAATACAAGCTAGAATAGAACGCAATATAATCTAATTTGAAGTCCAGCGCTCTACTAAAGGATGCTTTATCTAATTTTTGTCTTATGTTTGAGTAAATTTGTTATATCGTTTCCATATGACTTGAGACAATTTTTATAATATGAATAAATAAAACCAATGTTTTTGTCTTCTAAATTTTTAACTTGTCAATTTTATTTTCTTCACATTTGGCCAAAGATATAAGACGCAAATTGGCCCCAAAGACGCAAGAGCTTTGTTTCACAAAGACAAAAAGACATATTTTCAAGTACCAAGATTGGCGTTTATTATTTATATGTTTTAAAAGGAATATGGTTGTGTACTTTTAACTTTTAATAAATTTCTTCACTTTCTATTTTATTTAATTTTACCCAAAAGCGGAAATGGTATATTATTTACTATCTATAAGTTTTATAATTTGTCTTAGAGGGAGATGATAAAAAGAATGTATTCTTTAGAGCGAAAAAAATAGGAAAATTCAGGTGAAATGTTGGGAGAGTGAAAGTATAAAAGGTGCTCGAGGGAAGATAAGGGTAAGACTAAAGCTAATGTAGCAATTCCTGTTATATTTCAGACTGATTAAAAAGTATTTTTGTTACACAAAGGCGAATCTAGAGCAAAATACTAGGGGAGAGGTTTAAAAAGGGTGCCAATAACTGACCAAATTGACAAATACGTTAAAAATACCGAACAAAAAAAGAGAGAAATATACAAATGAATGCGCCAGAAAATTTTTGGGGGCCACAGTCTCTCCTTTCCTATCTATCTACCCAGGGTGCTATAATGCTTCAAACTGGGGTTTATTTCTTTTCTAAGGAATGCCTTGTCACTGATATGTTTTTACCTCGCTGCTTAATATAAAGACACTGAATGAAAATAATCTAACACTATTTGAAACTTAGGCACAAACACTATTTGAAACTTACGACTGACAAAATATAGAAATTACTACAAACATAGGCATGGGGCGAGTACTCCCAAAGCTTTCTAAGAACCAGAAGGTCATTCGAACTTTACTGAAAACAAATTGTATTCTAAACTTTTTTCTTTTATGATATTAATCCATCATAAATAGATTAGACTTCCAGGAATTGATATTATTACATGTTAAATAATCGGTCAATTTTCATTAATAATTTTGAAATGGGCTTGGTTGACTTTGTTTTTTATATTACTCTTTTTTGTGTGTGTTAGATGAACACATACAACAGTGTTCGACTTACTTATCATTTTTAATAGCTTATCTGCATAATTTGATACTTTCTGAAATGTTCAAATTACGCAGTTGCATAATTATTATGTTATTCTTTAGTTTTAAGTCACATTTCATTTGCAATTCAATATGATTTTGTTTTCTCTTGTTCCATGCCATTTTCTTTATCCATTCAGAATCACCTGGCATCCTGTGTATTTTTGCACCTGTAAGTGATGTTAAAAATTAGTTCCTCCAACCTCTTCATCCTTCACAGACTTATATACGTGAAATTATCGCGTTTTCTTTGCTTTATCTTCTAACCGCAGACTTCTTTGTGCAACATTTTTGTTTGCTAATCAATGTTATGTTTGTGGTTACTTGTTCCATGCTTTTTTTGCTGTTTGGAGTCATTTGTCATCTTATATAATTTTGCGTGCGTCATAGATATTATAAATAATTACCAATATTCATCCCTTTCTGAACACTTTATTGTCGGGGTTTTAAGCTCCTATCTAAAAAATGTAGACTTTTTGAATTTTTGTCAAAAAACCACAGATGGGATTTCACCCCTTTACCCCCGAGATATAACATCGCTATTTTCAGACAACCACTTGATTCAATAGAGTTAAAAGATCGAATGACTATATATTTAGGATGACGTGATCCCCAGACCTCCTGGGGAAAGGTATGTAGGCTAATCAATTTCCCTTTGATATACATATCTATATATATAAAAATCTATAAAAAGTAAGTTGTTTGTGTGTCGACTGACGTCATGTTTGTGTGTCGACTGACTTCATGTTTGTCGACTGACGTCATTATAAGGATTGAGCATTATGCCGTCATGAAGTTGTTTGTCGACTGACTTCATGTTTGTTATGACGTCAAAGGCTTTGTATAGACATCATTATAAATATATAAGAAGGCCTTTCAAAGAGAAATTTTTAATATAGATCATAAAATGACAGAAGAACCTACAATGGCAGAAGAAACAGCCGAGGAAGCTTCTCAAAGAGCTAATTCCAAAAGGCTAGCGGCTAAAAGAGAAAGCAAGAAAAGAAAGCGTGCCGAGGAATCACAAAAACAGCGTGAAAACAGGCTTGTGGCTAATAGAAAAAGTATGAAAAGAAAGCGTGCCGAGGAATCAAAATTCTATTAGGAATCGCCTAACAAAATTTTATGAATCAAAAGATTGATTTAAAAAGGAAAATAAGAAGCTTAATGCTGGTCAGGATTTAAAATAAGAGCTCTAAGTCACGATGTCCTTCTAAATATCAAAATTCATTAAGATCCGATCACCTACTCGTAAGTTATAAATACCTAATTTTTTCTAATTTTTCCTCTGCCTTTAGCCCCCCAGATGGTCGAATCTGGGAAAACGAATCTGGGAAGTGAAATTGTGCAGCTCCCTGACACGCCTATCAATTTTCATCGTCCTAGCATGTCCAGAAGCACCAACCTCGCCAAATCACTGAGCCCCTCCCCCCAACTCCCCCAAAGAGAGCGAATCCAGTACGATTCTGTCAATCACGTATCAAGGACATTTGTTTATTTTATCCACCAAGCTTCATCCCGATTCCTACACTCCAAGTGTTTTTCCGAGATTTCCCCCTCCATCTCCCCCCAATGTCAAACGATCTGGTTGGGATTTGAAATAAGAGCTCTGAGATATGAATTCTATCAATAAATCAAATTTCATTAAGATCCGATCATCTATTCGTAAGATAAAAATACCCCAATTTTCACTTTTTCTAAGAATTCCGGTTTCCCCCTCCAACTCCCCCCAACGTCACAGGATCTGGTCGAAATTTAAAATAAGAACTTTAAAGCACAAAATCCATCTAAATATCAACTTTCATTAAGATCTGGTCACCCTTTCGTAAGTTACAAATACCTCAATTTTCAAAATTACCCCCCCTCCATTTCCACCAAAGAGAGCAGATCCGGTCCGGTTATGTCAGTCACGTAAATTAGACAGGTTTTTATTTTTCCCATCCAGTTCCATCCTGAAATCACCGCTTGAAGTATTTTCTAAGATTTCCGGTCCCCCCAACTGCCCCCCCCCCCCAATTACGCTTGATCCAATTGAGATTTAAAATAAGAGATTTGAATTACGAGGTCCTTCTAAATATGAAGTTTTAGAATGTCAAAATGTCAAACCCCAATGTCAAACGATCTGGTCGGGATTTGAAATAAGAGCTCTTGGACATGAATTCTTTCTAAAAATCAAATTTCATTAAGGTCCGATCATCTATTCGTAACATAAAAATACCCCAGTTTTCACGTTTTCCAAAAATTCCGGTTTCCCCTTCCAACTCCCCCCAGCGTCACAGGATCTGGTCGGAATTTAAAATAAGAACTTTAAAGCACAAGATCCTTCTAAATATCAAATTTCATTAAGATCTGGTCACCCTTTCTTAAGTTATAAATACCTCAATTTTCAAAATTACCCCCCCCTCCAATTCCACCAAAGAGAGCAGATCCGGTCCGGTTATGTCAGTCACATATCTTAGACAGGTTTTTATTCTTCCCATCCAGTTTCATCCTGATCTCACCGCTTTAAGTATTTTCTAAGATTTCCGGCCATTCCCAACTGCCCCCCCCCAATTATGCTTGATTCGATTGAGATTTAAAATAAGAGATCTGAGTTACGAGGTCATTCTAAATATGAAGTTTCATGAAGATTCAATCACTCCTTCGTAAGTTAAAAATACGTCATTTTTTCTTATTTTTCAGAATTACCCCCCCCCCCCCAATAGATCAGATCCGTTCCAATTATGTAAATCACGTATGTAAGACTTCTGCTTATTTTTTCCACCAAGTTTCATACCGATACATCCAATCTAAGTGTTTTCCATGATTTTAGTTTCCCCCACCCCAAACTTCCCCCAACGTCACCAGATCCAGTCAGGATTTAAAATAAGAGCTCTGAGACAGGATATCATTCTAAATATAAAATTTCATTGATACCTCATTTTTTTTAATTTTTCAGAAATAACCCCCCCCCCCCCCAACTATCCCAAAGAGAGTGGATCCGTTCCATTTATGTCAATCATGTATCTAGCACTTGTGTTTATTTTTCCCACCAAGTTTCATCCCGATCCCTCCACTCTAAGTGTTTTCCAAGTTTTAGGTTTCCCCCTCCCAACTCCCCCCCCCCCCCAATGTCACCAGATCCGGTCGGAATTTAAAATAAGAGCTCTAAGACACAATATCCTTCTAAACATTATTATTTCATACATGTATCTGGGACTTGTGCTTATTTTTTCCATTAAGTATCATCCTGATCCCTCCACTTTGTTTCCAAGATTGTTTCCAAGTGTTTTCCTAGATTTTAGGTTTCCCCCCTCCAACTCCCCCCAATGTCATCAGATCTGGTCGGGATTTAAAACTAGAGCTCTAAGACACAATATCATTCCAAACATCAAATTTCATTAAGATCCCATCATCCATTCATAAGTTAAAAATACTTCATTTTTTCTATTTTTTCCGAATTAACCGCCCCCACTCCCCCCCATATGGTCAAATTGGGAAAAAAAAAACTATTTCTAGTTTAAGCTGGTCTTGTCCCTGATGCGCCTGCAAAATTTCATCATCCTAGCTTACCTGAAAGTGCCTAAAGTAGCAAAACCGGGACCGACAGACAGACAGACAGACCGACAGACAGACTGACAGACCGACAGAATTGGCGATTGCTATATGTCATTTGGTCAATACCAAGTGCCATAAAAACAAAGGTCTGCGATATGTATTTCTTAGTGACGAAAGACAAGACAAGTCAAGGTTCAAGAGTCGTTAAACCTGACAATCTATTTATATGCATAGACAATGGGACAGCGAAGAATATTGTATATTCGCAAGTTTTACATAGTTAAAAACACATAGATATCTATCTATATTCACAAGTGGGACACAGGGACGCAACTACAATGGCGCGTGACTAATATGGCGCGTAACAACTTACGCGCGCGGAGGGCTTGAGGGGAGGGGGGTGAAGCGCCCCCAGCTAGTTCTATATATATGAAAACTAGCTGTTGGTTTGGCACTTCGCATCACACCAACACCTAGTTGGTGGGGGTGCTTCTCCCCCCTCCAAGCCCCCCCGTGCTTGTAAGTCGTTACGTGCCATTGTAGTTGTGCCTATGTATGGCAAACAGACCTCTTCAGGATTTGGGAATGCCTTCACCTAATCGTACCGCTGCTGTTTCGACATGTTTAGAATTGGATCGTGAACACAGTTACAGTACGAGTGATTTATTGTCGTATGTACAAAATAACATTTCCAAGTTAACGTCGGAACAAAAAGACATTTATGATACAATAATGCATTGTGTCGATAACAACGTTGGAGAAATTTTTGATATAGCGTTGGCAATTGCGTCGTCCGGAATAGCCGCAACGTTGCTGCCTGGTAGAAGAACTGCTCATCCCGTTTTGAAATTGCCTCTGAATTTGTATTCTACAGAAACTCCCACGTGCAATATTTCCAAATCATCTTGGATGGGTAAAGTATTGCATCAATGCAAACTTATTATTTGGGGCGAGTGCACAATGGCACACAAAAAATCTCTCGAGGCTCTGGATCAATGTTTCAAAGATTTGCGATGGAATTCAAAACCCTTTGGCAACACATTAATATTGCTTGCGGGAGATTTCAGGCAAACATTACCTATAATACCTAGATCAACCCCTGCAGACGAAATGAATGCTTGCCTGAAAAATTCTAATTTATGGGCACACGTAAAAACATTAAAATTAACTACAAATATGCGTGTCCGATTGCAAAACGATGACTCTGGTCAAACATTTTCAGATCAATTGCTGGCAATTGGAAACGGAAAGCTCCCAGTAGACTCAATTTCAGGACGTATACAACTACCTGCTGAATTCTGTAATTTACCGACGTCCAAAAATGAATTGATTGATAAAGTATTTCCGAATATTCTAAACAATTATAAAAATAATAAATGGCTAAGTGAAAGAGCGATTCTTGCACCCAAAAATATAGACGTCCACGAAATCAACAATATTGTTTTGACCAAGATTCGAGACCAGGCAGTCCTTTACAAGTCAGTCGACACAGTCTAGGAACCAAATGAGGTGGTTAATTATCCATATAAATTTTTTAATTCCGTGGATCTTTCAGGGTTTCCACCACACGTGCTACAACTAAAAATTGGCGTACCAATAATACTGTTAAGAAATATCAACCCACCAAAGCTTTGCAATGGCACGCGACTTGCCGTAAAAAAAAACAATGGAAAACGTAATAGAGGCCACAATCTTGATAAGGCTTTTTGAGGGTTCGGCTGTTCTTATTCCTCGCATTCCCATGATTCCAACGGATCTGCCTTTTGAATTTAAAAGATTACAATTCCCAATTCGATTAGTATTTGCAATCACCATCAACAAAGCTCAAGGTCAATCATTAGAAAAATGTGGTATAGATCTTAATACTGATTGTTTTTCCCATGGACAATTTTGCGTTGCATGTTCGAGAGTCGGTAAACCTGACAATCTATTTATATGCAGCGACAATTGGACAACGAAGAATGTTGTATATTCGCAAGTTTTACGCAGTTAATTTGTATTGTAACTATCTATCTATCTATCTATATAAAAACGAGTTGTGTGTATGCATGTTTGTTTGTTTGTAAAAAGAGCGTTTGCCTATGACGTCATTATACGTACATAAGGCTTTGTATATGCACAGACAATGGGAAAGCCAAGAATGTTGTATATTCGCAAGTTTTACGTAGTTCAAAACACATATATAAATCTATCTATATTCATAGGTTGTACACAGGGACACAACTACAATGGCGCGTAGCCAATAATGCGCGTAACGACTTACGCGAGCGGAGGGGGGGCTTGGGGGGCGCGAAGTGCCCCCACCAACTAGGTGTTGGGGTGGTTTTGCAAAAAAAATTCTTTTGCAAAAAAAAAACATCTAACAGCTAGTTTTTATATATATAGATATGTGTTTTTGAGTCAAAAGTTTAACTCTTTCTCTCAACTCTACTTTTTCAAACAGTAAAAACTTTAGCGTAGAGAATGGGACGTTGATGAGGAAGCAGCCCCTTCCATATACGAAGTAATTTCTGTTCGTTTTAAGTTTTAATATCGCTCCTTACTTTCAGTTAATAAAAACTTGTTTTTTTTTTATATAATTTCTGAACGTTTTTGAATCAATCCATGTTTCGATTTTGGCTCTTCGGAGAGAAATAATTAAAACGAAATTTGTATTTTTTTTTTTTTTGGCTAAATGGCTTTTTCATAGTTTCGATAGAATGATTTTGAGAACAAAGGAGTTGGGGAGGAAGCTTAGTTACCCTCCAATTTTTTGGTTACTTAAAAAGGCAACTTGAACTTTTAATTTCTTACGAATGTTTTACTAGTGAAAGATATACGTAGCTTATAAATTAGCTTACGTAACAATCTTTTGTATTCTCATATTTTTATTACATATATAATTGGGTTCACCCCCTCGTCAGTACCTCGCTCTTTACACTAAACTTAAATTTTGTCCCAATTCATTAAGAATCAGCCGTGAACCACAAAAGCCGTATAATAAATAGTTTAAATTACTAAAAATACTTTAGCGTAAAGAGATAAGTACTAGGAGGAGGTGAGACCCTCATATGCGTAATAATTTCTGTTCGTTTGAAGTTTTAATGCTGCTTCTTACTTCCAGTTGAAAAAACTTTTGTTTTAAATAATGCTAGAAAATCATGCGCTCCCTTCATGGAAATTTCCTTCCCCCATTCCAAATTTTTCGATCTAAAGTTCCTCCAACATATCCCCCTCTTCTCAACTCCTACCCCCCAACCAAGAAATCCCCCTGAAAACGACTGTACACTTCCCAATACTATATGTAAGCACTGGTCAAAGTTTGTAACTTGTAGCCCCTCCCACGGGGACTGTGGGGGAGTAAGTGGTCCCCAAAGACATAGTTATAAGGTTTTTGGACTACAATGAATAAAATTGCTATCTCAGAATTTTAATCCGTTGACTTTGGGAAAATAAATAGCGTGGGAGGGGGCCTAGGTGCCTTCCAATTATTTTGGTCACATAAAAAGGGCACTAGAACTTTTCATTACCGTTAAAATTAGCCCTCTTGCAACGTTCTAGGACCACTAGGTCGATACGATAAAAAAACAAAAAAACAAACAAACAAATAAACACGCATCCGTGATCTGCCTTCTGGCAAAAAATACCCAATTCCACATTTTTGTAGATAGGAGCTTGAAACTTCTACAACAGGGTTCTCTGATACGCTGAATCTGATGTTACGATTTTCGTTTAAGATTCTATGACTTTTAGGGGGTGTTTGCCTCTATTTTCTAAAATAAGGAAACTTTTCTCAGGCTCTTAACTTATGACGGGTAAGACTAATCTTGATAAAATTTATATATTTAAAATCAGCATTAAAGTGCGATTGTTTGATGTAGCTATTGGTATGAAAATTTCATTTTTTACAGTTTTGGTTGCTATTGAGCCGGGTCACTCCTTACGACAGTTCGTTACCCCGAACTGTTTGATACTTGATCAGTGACATCTCCTCATATATACGACATATTTTTGCCGTAATACCTTAAATTAGATTATTTTTTTTTAAGACCACACTGCCTTTCTATGACGACCAAATAAACGTTCAAATGGGGGACAGCGAAAAAAGGTAGAATAGTCTGGATTTTTATCACATCTATGACGATGGTGATCGCTGTATATTTGATCGAAATATCCAGACTTTTGTTACATTGATTGACTCAATCCTAAAGAGCACAGCAAGATTAATTAGAGAACACGGAATCAAATGGGGAAGCAAAACTCTCATAGACTTCGATTATACTGATGATTTCAGTATACTAGATGAAAGTTCTAGCAAAATGAAAGAACTTTTGGAGGTTTTACGAAAAATGGAGTAGGATTTGATAGATATTTTCTAGATAAATTGCCTACCGATTGTTTTGAGCAAGCCGACTGACTTACCGTATCTCAAACAGTATGATGTACCAAAAATGTGGTTCAGCTCTGCTTTCTAGGCTTGTCGAGAGAAAGGTTGAGATGGTTAGGACAAGTTTTGTGGATGAAGGATAATAGATTCCCAAATTTTTTCCTTTGTGTCTACCGCCTACAGCCAAATAAAAATTAGGTCACCCCAGATCTTGGAGCTTTTATAAATTTTTTCTTATAATAGTAATCAAAGTAATATATCGTATATATGTATACAAAATATAAGGAAAAAGTGGAGCACTGAAAATAAAAATCAAATACTTCTAAAGATATAACAAAAAGAACCCCGACATAACTTGAGCCCCGACATAAGAAAATTTATAATTTATTCCCTCTTTTTGAAATAATGGTAGACAGCATGGGATTCTTTCAAAGTTTTTGGGAAATCTAAAGACCTGACTACAAAACTATTGTAAAACGTTTACCTGGATTGTATGAAGCTCAAGGTGGTACGATGAGCTTAAAAGTTCATTTCTCACAATCCCATGGCAGTTGTTATACCAGCGCCGACCGGGTTACTCTTTCATCAAATAGTACTTTAAATGCCAACCCCTTACAAACTATAAGAAGAAGCCCGGAGGACAGAAAAAGACATAGTAATCGACAGTTAGAGCCGACCTCGAACCATTGGGAGGTTTCAAGGAGCACGGACATCGCTGGAATAGACAATGTACTCAGTTAATCGAGCCAGTCGCACCTGAAAGAGAACAATGGAGGGACGCTTGATCGGATTTTTGATATGTAATTTATTATTGGGAAAGAAGGGAATATTTGATTCTCGATATGTCCAAAAGGGCTCATAGACTTGAGGTGAAATTTCGAGGAATGCTGAGGGGTATGTTTAGCTAAATCAAAAGACACTGTCTTTTCATCCATGATATCAGAGAGTTGCATCTGCAATATCTAAAGAACGAGCAAGGGTATTAGTTTGGAACTTTTACACCCAGTATATACGAAGATGTAGCTTTTTTTTTTATCAAGAAATAGTTTTTTTAAATATTGTGTTGCTTCCATGCAAAAAAAGTGATTTTTCTTGTTTTTCAATCCAGGGGACTATGTTTCACACAAAGGGATTTTGACCATAGCGATCCCAATGATGGTATTCTTATTTTGATCCAATAAGGTTTCAAAAAAACTCATTTTGAGTTTCTATTACTCGAAAGTCGTCCTTACCTATGTTGCAAGTACCACTAGAACCACGATAGAAGCCGCCAGGCTCCGGCATTCGGCACGTGGCAGGCTTCTATATGTTTATTCTCATTATCTCCTGTCTTCTAACCGCAGATAATTTTAGCCTTTACTTGATGTCATGACATCATCAGAGGTTCGATACAGCTACCCGGGGAAAAATAAGAATTTTTTCTTTAAGTCCGGACATTTTTAGATCGTTTTTATGGCCAGTCATTGCTCTTCTTCCAACAATGGATTTCATTGTCCATTTTTGTTCATCTTACCTCAGAAAGTTTTGCCCTGGCCTTTTGATTCAGGTTGGATAATTAACTTCACAGAAACAAAGCAAATACAAAATACACCAAACAATTCAAAGCCGGCTAAAATTCCTATAAACACTGAATAAAGAACATGATAATCTTGGAATATACAGAGACTAATGCAGTATTAGGCTCTTGGCTAACGTCCTTATAGACTCTAATGTCGTTATTTATAGATATTTCATTGCTTGGAGCTTTTATAAAATGTTGAACGTCGACTATGGCCCCGCCTTGCCTTTTGTCTTGAAGAAAGTTTCATGTTAAAGCCTCTAACTGTTCCTGAGACTTATGAGTCTTAACGAGACTTACGGGTTCTTAATGTTTACTACAGGTATCTGTGACTAACAAAATAATTTATTATTAAAACAGGATTTACATCTTCTGGTTGGATACTCAACTTCACAGAAGAAAAGCAAATACAAAATACATTAAACAATTCAAAGCCGGCTAAAATTCCTATAAAAACTGAATAAAGAACATGATAATCTTGGAATATGGATTTTTTACAAAGAATATAGAGTATTAAAAGCAGGAGCATATATATTGAATTCAAATCAATAGTTATGCTCCTGAGCCGGGAGAAGAAGATATATATAATGATCCAATAGAAACAATATAGACCGAAAAGAGGCGGAAGTATCCATTCTAAAGGAGGTATTATATTTTGCAATATCACAGTATACCTTAATAGCATCAATAGACACGCGATTTTCAATATGAAAATAATGATTCCAGTGCTCAAAAAACTTCCCTTCTCAGGTTTAGACCATTCCTCGTATTGCTTGTTTATGCCCATCTTTGCTTGTATTTATTTAAACCACTTTGCATGTATTATCAAATTATCTTTCTTAGATTATCTTGCTGATAGACCAGAAAGATAAATCTCTTGCTTAGTTTTGTTTTATGAATCATAACTATTTTGTGGGTACATGAAATGGAATGGATTGCATAAGAAATAGTTTCTGTTTTTCTCGAATAATAGTTTGAGATTCAGTTATCCTGAAAAAGAATGTTGTTAAACAGCGTAATTTGTTTCAGGCTTGTAGGTAAGTAATTTCCTATCCCCTTTGCAATAATGCAACCCAATGGATAGCAATTCCAGTGTTTCTAGTTCTACGGATCTACGGAATCTGAAGTCTGATTTAAAGATGCGCCGCCATAAAAGTAAAAATGTGCCAATAGCTCTACATTTCTTGTGAAAATGCTCCAAATGAACGGTTTCCCGTTCATTCGACGGATTGTGCCGATAATGTGCTGATTCTAAAAATTAAAAACTTAACCTCCTCAAAAAAAAGTGCCAAAGTGGCGCATTTGCAGTCCATATGGCCACTCTACTACAGACTTCCAACTGAAATAATTGAGTCTGTGCTACAAATAGGAGAGTGCAAGTACAGAATTTACGGTAAGAGCATAATCCTATTGAAAATGTCATGTTCACCTTTTTCTTAAAATATTTACCCCAAATCACCAGAAAATGCTGCTGCAAATGTTAATTTTTGGTTTGACTCCAGGGGTTCATCATACCCAAATCTTGATACGATGTGATCTGCGACTTACTTTGTCTGTGGTAATTGGTATTGATATTTTTGTTATTTATTCAAGAAACTTTTACCAGAGGCTAATACAGTATTAGGCTCTTATCTAACGTCCTTATAGACTCTAATGTCGTTATTTATACTTCCAACTGAAATAATTTTGTATGTGCTACAAATAGGAGAGTGCAATTAAATAATTTACGATAAAAGCATAATCCAATTGAAAATGTCATATTCACCTTTTTCTTAAAATATTTACACCAAATCACCAGAAAATACTGCTTCAAATGTTAATTTTTGGTTTGACTCCAGGGGTTCACCATACCCAATTCTTCGGTATGATGAGTTCATCATACCAATATATATGAGAGTCTTTCATCAAACCAATAGGTATTGGTGTTTTGTGGTAATTGGTATATGAATTGGTATTGGCATAACATAATCCCAAAGTCTCTCCTTTCGGTGTACCGCCTACGGCCAAACGAAAAGTAGTTCACCCCAGATTTGGGTGGAAGGACATCTTAAAGAAAAATGTAAGGGAAATGGACTCCTTGGGAGGTTATAAAGAGGGAGGTTTTAATCGGGGCGGGGGAGTGTGCGTAGCGGTATTAGCATGACGTGGCTTGGTTCTGCCATTTGTTGTTAGTAGTTGTAGCAGTATGCTCCTTGCGTACTTTCCGTGTTGGGATTAGAAAAAGTCCATTAGACGGAAAGTGTAAGGTTTAGGGAATATTTACCTCTAGTTGTGCAACATTTATTCTCCGTTCTAATGATGTTTTTAGGGGTAATTCTCGCGAATCAAGGGACGGCTGTTTCATAGGATTAACTTCAGCTCAATTTTACGTATATATATTTGCTCAAGCCCCCCCCCCCTCTACTCCCAAAACCTTCAAGAAACAAATAAAATAAGTATTATAAACGTTATGATTTAGAGGAGCAGTATCCAGCCGCTTGGCACATTTGCACTCAGCAGTTTTTACTATTCATTAGAACTGTGATTTGTAATGAGAACCGTTTCATCTTTACAAATTTGAACCTTTAAACTGTCATAAAAAGCACTCCTTTTTCGTGCTCAAGATTCATCCGAAATTTTCTCCGACAACACTTCTAAGTCGAGAACGAAGTCAAAGTCCGACAACATTAGAATATTCTACTAACATTCTATTGGCTGGTAGAGACTAAATTATTATTAAAACTTGTAAATAAAAAGTTTTGTATAGACGGTGTACACAGGCCTAGAATAATTTGATTTTCGATTTGTTTGATTTACTTCTTTATCCTCGTTCTTTTCAGTTTTAATTACTTGTTTGTTCTGTTCTTTTTGTTTCGTTTTTTACATTTACTCACTACTCTTGTTTTTGTTACTTTTGGTTTCTTATTGCGAACTAAGGCTTTGAACACAATAATTGACGCTAGTTTGCTTTATATTTTTCTTCGTATTTTTTCGTAGTAAAATCGTTTTTTTTTACATTTTATTTTGAATTAAGGAAGCCTTATTTTATTTGTTGGTTGTTTTTAGTTTTGACGCACCCTCAGCTATTTCCTCAGATGTTTCAGACATAGAAGGACCTATGGGATTAGCGCCACATTCTATTCGTGGTGATATTTATAACCATAATATAGTATTGCCTGCAACTGAGGCATTCAACAATTGCTTCTCTTGTTCTGATATTGAAAGTTTTTTCCCTCGCTTCTTCTCCCTCTCTCTCCCCCCTCTCTCTCTATCTATCTATCTATATAATTATCTATTTATCTATCTTGCCCGCAATATATCCCTCCCTTTCCTCTGTTTTGATCCTTTTTTCTCTATCTATGTCTCCCTCTCTTTCTTTTCTTTAAGTCCTTCAGTTTATGATAATTGTTAATCATTTCTTTATACCTAGTGACATTTTTTGCGACTTCCTTTGGTTTGTTCCTTGAACTGTTCAGCATTTATTACTTTATTGGTTTATTTATTAAGATGACTATTTGACAAAGTCCTTTTAATTCATGGCAAAGTTAGAAATTTTTTTACAATATAAATTGTAAAGACAATTAATAAGGCTTTTAAATTGTAATGAGGTTTCCAATTTTAAAGCCTATAAATTGGAAGACGTAGATTTTTGCATTGTAGATCTTCCAAAGTCGAAAAGAAAATTTAGTTCTATGAAATGATTAAAAAATATTATTGTTTGATTTGGTTTTGTACCTCATCAAGATTACCCGAAAAATAAAACTTAATACCAATCCCGAAAAATTCAATATATGCTCTGTAACAACCTGGATACACTTGCATTCTTTTGATTTAGTTAAATTGTAAGAGCAGAAGTAGTAATAGTAATAAACTTAATGAATTTTATATATTCGGAATTAGGACAAAGAGCCAATTCTATTGCTTATCTATTGCTATCGAAATTCCACTTTTTAGACTTTCAGTTACTATGGGGTTCAGTCGCTCCTTACTTACAGGTCGTTACCTCGAAATGTCTGATTCTTTTTCTTTTTTTTTATTACTGCTTTTAAAGTAGGAGGTGACGTTAATTGACTGTTCTATCTGGAATCAGAAGATAAATAGTTTTTTATTCCCATTTATAAAGACTTGTTTTTATATATTTGTTTTTTCATCCTCAAGGGGGATATGTTTTTTTAGCTTGCCAAGTAAATATTGTCGGACTTTCTCATGAGGAACGTGGCCAAGGCCGTAGAAGAAAATTGTATTGAAGAAAAAAATAAGACTCCGAAAGAAATTACGCAAGTGATTTGAGTGCCCTAGATAAGAATATTAAATGGAATAAAAATATGAATTTTTAAAAGGTTTTGAGAGTTCAGTGTGCAAAATTAAGTTTGCGCACTAGTTTTAGAAGACTATGTCATCGGAGATAATGTCGATTTTGCCCCCTCTTCATCATCACTTTTACAGTACAAATAAAAAAACCTCAGCCTTGTGCCCCTTCAGAGGCTGCCAAAGGAGTCGGTCGTCCCCTTGCCCCCCTCTAGCTACACCATTGTTTCCAGAGTGGTTCTTTAAGAACACCTTTTGATACTCGTTAAGCGACCGGAAGTCAAACATTGCTCTACACTGGAAATGTAGTGTGTTTTACCTTTCCAGGACTATAATAAAAGAAAATTTAAGGGATTGTATCATACTATATAAATAAAGGGTCCAATGTTGCCAAAATTAGGCCTTGCAAAAGAAATGAGGAGGGGAGGGGGCTTGTGAATGATATATTTAGTTTTAATTTCGGATGGTATTACAACTGGGCTGGAGTATACTCCTCTGCTTTTACCTCCTGGCTTTTGTCTTCTTTTGATCTCATTTGAATTTAAAACAGACAAAAAATTGGTGAATTACATGATAAATGTTACGTGATAGGGAGTAAATTATAGAAAACTGGATAGTTTGGATAAGAAGAGGATGCTATCCACTCTGTTCCGAAGCCTTACCGAACGTGCCTATGTGGAGGTAAGGAGGACTTGAAGCAGATAGTTTCTAACTCAACTTGTTTTGTTTTGTTTTTTCCGGTTGTTGAAACCTACAACAGAGAAGGTTTTGAATTTTTTGAAGCAAATTTTCGACAATCCAGTAGAGTTAGAAAAACTGACAGGCTTAGACAAGCTCCAGGACGTCTCTGGGCTTATTAAGGTATGTTTTCTATTCTTTTTCTACCTTTAACATTCCAGTTTCTGATTATTCAGTTTTTTTGGTATTTGAAATTGAAAGTTCTACTGAAGGATGGGTAGTCTTCCTACTCAGTGGTGGTCAAAATTCTTTTTGCCCTAGATATTTATAGTGGCTGAAACATATGAACATGAATTAAACAAAGAATTTCATGTCGTGGCTACTCAGTTTGGTAAATATAGAATAATTCACATAAATAACCTACGAAAAGTGGACTTACCACTCGATGCCTATTTTATGATTTTTCCGAATATAATAGCCTCATCATTTTTGGTGGAAGTTCAATTTTAACCTAACCTAACTTTTCTAACCTTAACCAAATAAATATATTACATTTTTCCCATGTGTTTGTTGATTCTTGAATTCGTCACAGTCAATTCTGGGGAGATCGTTTTAACAAGAGTGACGCTAATACAAGGATATAAGCGGTATCTAAAATAAGAGAAAAAGGTATCATCTTTGAGGGTCCTTAAAATATTAAAATTGAATTTGTGCCAAAACGATCATTATATTCGGAAAGAGCGTAAAAAAGCATCGAGTGGTATGTTTACTTTATTCGTAGGTTGTTTATATGAATTATTCAATATTTACCATTCTTTATTTTTCAAGTACCAATGAGTAATTGAAAAAGTCAAGTACCAATGAGTACTTGATGTAAGTCGTTACGCGCCATGTTAGTTACGCACCATTGTACTTGCGAATATACAACATTCTTTGCTGTTCCATTGTCTGTGCATATAAATAGATTGTCAGGTTTACCGACTCTTGGACAACATATAATGGTCCATGGGAAAACAATCCATATTCAGATCTATACCTCATGATTCTAATGATTGCCCTCGAGCTTTGTTGATGGTGATTGCTAATCGACCATTCCCTGTGTCGCCGTCGTCATTTATATATCCCCCTCTGCCCCCCGGCGTCCCCGTTGTAGTTGTGTACCTGTGTCCAGGTCGTCATTTATATTCCCTGTGTCCCGGTCGTCATTTGTGTCCCGGTGTCCCAGTCTGTGATTTCTCTTTGAGTGTCCCGGGCGTCATTTATATTCCTTGTGTCCCGGTGTACCGGTCGTCATTTGTGTCCCGGTGTCCCGGTATGTATATACATTCGTTTTTGAATTGGTCTTTTTTTAGTTTTTAGTCTTTTACCTTTTTGTTAGTTTTTTTTAGTTATACCTCATGATTCTAATGATTGCCCTTGAGCTTTGTTGATGGTGATTGCTAATCGAACATTCCCTTTGTCCCCGTCGTCATTTATATATCCCCCTGTGCCCCCGGCGTCCCTGTTGTAGTTGGGTCCCGGTGTCCCGGTCTTCATTTATATTCCCTGTGTCCCGGTCGTCATTTGTATCCCAGTGTCCCAGTCTGTATATACATTCGTTTTTGAAATAGTATATGATGAAATAAATTTTGGTATTTTTCACCTTTTTTTCTTTTTAGTTTTGTTTTTCTCCTCTATTTTTCATTTTTTTTTTCTTTTTTTCTTTTTTTTCTTTTTTAGTTTTTTTAGTTTTTTAGCTTTTTTAGTTTTTTTATTAGTTTTTAGTTTTTTTTTCTTTTTAGTTTTTTTTGTAGTTTTTACCTTTTTTTTTAGTTTTTTTAATTTTTTTTACTCATATCCTGGTCGTCATTTATACTCCCTGTTTCCCGGTCGTCATTTGTTTCCTGGTTCTTTGTTGATGGTGATTACTAATCGAACATTCCTTGTGTCCCGGTCGCTTTCTCTTTGAGTGTCCCGGTCGTCATTTATATTCCCTATGAGCCGGTGTCCCAGTCGTCATTTGTGTCCCAATGTCCCGGTCTGTAATTTCGTCAGTCGAAAGCATGACGTCAGTCGACACACAAACATGACGTCACCCGACAGACCCACACACACACAGACAACTTATTTTTATATATATAGATATGTGTTTATTTATGTATATTTAAATAATTACACATGCAAATGGCATGACTGTCCTTCAAAAATTCGGCGGATTTTCTCAGGCCTGTAACTTTTGATGGGTAACTTTGATTGTGTGTTGACTGACGTCATGAAGTTAGTTGTCGTCATTTTTGTTATGACGGTGACATCAGTAAAGGTATTTAAGACATGCGTTCACGGAAAAATCTATTAATGTTTAACTGTAAAATGACTGATGAACTTAAAATGGCAACAGCCGAGGAAGATGCTCAAAGAGTCTATGCCAAAAAACTTGCTGCTGATAGAGAAAGTAAGATAAGAAATCTTGCCGAGGAATCAAAAGAACAGCAAGAAAACAGGCTTGAGGCTGATATAGAAAGAAAGAACAGAAAGCGTGCCGAGGAACTACCAGAGCAACATGAAAACAGACTTGCTGCTAAAAGAGAAAGTGAAAAAAGAAGGCGTGCCGAGGAAGCACAAGGACAGCAAGAAATCAGGCTTGCTGCTGATAGAGAAAGTAAGAAAAGAAAGCGTGCCAAGGAATCAGAGCAACCTGAAAGTTATCGCCTGGCATTCAGGTACAGCCCAATCGATGATTATAGCTTGAGTAGATGTGTTCAAATCGGGACTATGTCTAAAATTTGTCCCTATTGCAAGGCCTTGAAATTCAATGGTGAAACAATGGGAATGTGTTGCACCTCAGGAAAAGTTAAATTTCCTCTATTGGCTGCATCACCAGAGCCATTGAAGACTTTCCTTACTGGAATTACGTCAGAATCTAAGCGTTTTTGTCACAAATCAGAAAATACAACTCATGTTTCCAAATGACGTCGTCTGGATTCCAAATCGAAAATCCAGATGAATTTATGTCTACTTTCAAAGTAAAAGGGCAAATTTATCATAGAGCAGGGTCCCTTGTACCATTCTCAGGCGAGAATCATAAATTTTTACAATTGTACTTCATCAGTGATAGAAATTCTGAATTGAATGCACGTTGCGAAATTTCTCCCAACGTTGAAAAGACAATCGTTTCCCAATTGCAACATCTTTTTCACGAAAATAATAATTTAGTGCGTCTGTTTAAAACAGCCATCGATTTGATGCCTACTGATACGCATAAAATTGTTATTTCCGCTGACAAAATGCCTCCTGGCCAACATTTGCGTAGATACAATGCTCCAACTATCGATGAAGTGGCAATCGTTATGGTCGATGATCAGTTTTTACCTCGAGATATTATTCTTCATAAGCGAAACGCTCAGTTGTTAAGAATTGCTGAAACTCATCGATGCTACGATGCCCCACAATATCCTATCATGTTTTGGGATGGAGCCGACGGCTATCACTTTAATATTAAATTGATGAACCCAGCCACTAACAAAGAAATGAATAAGAAATGCAGTGCAATGCATTATTATTCCCATAGACTAATGATTCGGCAGGATGAAGAAAATTATATTTTAAAATGCCGTCATTGTTTCACCAATACGTCGTTGATATGTATGCTAAAATTGAATCAGAACGTTTGCTATATATCCGCCTGAATCAGACCAAGCTCCGCTCTGAACAATACATTAATTTGCGAGATGCAGTTATAAATGACGGTAATACCACAAACGTTTGAAGATTAACAATTTTACCTTCGTTATATGCTGGCAGTCCCCGTCATATGCATAAATATGCTCAAGATGCTATTGCGTATGTTCGTCTCTATGGTCGTCCAGATTTATTTATTACATTAACATGTAATCAATCTTGGGACGAGATAAAGCAGCTTTAAGTTCAAGGAAAATTGGCGGCTCATAGACATGACATTACGCCCGTGTCTTCCGGCAAAAGTTGAAATCACTGATAAACTACATAGTAAAACTTGAAGTGTTTGGGTCAGTGCGATGCTGGATGTACTCAGTGGAATGGCAAAAACGAGGTTTGCCACACGCACATATACTAATCTGGCTACATAAAAAAATTACTTGGAACGAAATTGATGATGTGATTTCCGCTGAAATACCTGATGAAAATGTCGATAAGGGGATACATGATATTATTGTAAAAAATATGATACATGGACCTTGTGGTGCACTGAACGAAAATTCACCATGCATGGCCAAAGGAAGGTGAACAAAGCAATATCCTTGACTTTTAGTATCCAACACAATTACTGGCAATGATGGTTACCGACAATATAGAAGAAGATCTACTGAAGATCGCGGTAAAACAGAAATAATAAAGAAGCGTAACGGTACCACCATCGAAGTAGATAACCAGTGGGATGTTCCATATTCCCTATTATTATCAAAAACATTTAATGCACACATAAAGGTTGCATACTGTAACTCCGTAAAGGCAATCAAATACATATGTAAATACGTCAACAAAGGCAGTGACATGGCAGTTTTTGGCTTGCAGCCCAAAATCAAAGATATCGACAAAATCGTACAATACCAGGCTGGAAGATACATAAGCAGTAATGAAGCTGTTTGGCGAATTCTTTCATTTCCGATACATGAACTTAGTCCAGCTGTTGTTCACTTAGCGGTACATTTACAGAATGGTCAACGTGTTTATTTCTCGGAAACCAACGTGCAACAAAGAGCCCTGAATCCACCGGATACAAAGTTAAACGCTTTCTTTTCGCTTTGCAAAAATGATTCTTTTGCAAAAATAACTGCTGTATACTGAAGTGTCTTCGTATTACATGTGGAATACTAAAATTAAAGTACTTGAACGTCGAAAACAGGGTAAGTCAGTCGACGGCCAACCTACCATCTTCAAAGATACCACGATAGGAAGACTCTACACCGTTCACCCCAATCAACATGAATGCTTCTTTCTACGCCTGCTTTTGGTGAATGTACCCGGTCCAACATCCTTTGAGTATTTGAGAACTGTAAACGGTACTATACATGACACTTACCGTAGCTCATGCCAAGCCCTGAATTTATTGGAGAATGACCAACACTGGGATAACTGCATCAATGACGCGTGCGAAACGTCAACTCCAAGTCAAATTCGTGCATTGTTTGGCATCATTTTAACAACTTTCTCTCCATCAGCTCCTACAGAGTTATGGGAAAAATATAAGTCAAAAATTTCCGAAAATATACTCCATCGAAAACAGTTAGAGACGTCAGATATGACTTTTGATTTTACATCAGAAATTTATAACTACACTTTAGTTATTATAGAAGACTAGCTGTTGGGGTGGCGCTTCGCGCCACCCCAACACCTAGTTGATGGGGCGCTTCGCGCCCCTCAGGCCCCCCCGTGCGTGTAAGTCGTTACGCGCCATATTAGTTACGCGCCATTGTAGTTGTGTCCCTGTGTCCCACCTGTGAATATAGATAGATTTATATATGTGTTTCAAACTACGTAAAAATTGTGAATATACAACATTCTCGGCTTTCCCATTGTCTGTGCATATACAAAGCCGTATGTACTAATAATGACGTCATATGCAAACGCTCTTTTTACAAACAAACAAACATGCATACATATAACTCGTTTTTATATAGATAGATAGATAGATAGATACAATACAAATTAACTGCGTAAAACTTGCGAATATACAACATTCTTCGCTGTCCAATTGTCGCTGCATATAAATAGATTGTCAGGTTTACCGACCCTCGAACATGCAACGTACAATTGTCCATGGTGGGGCGCTTCGCGCCCCTCCCAAGCCCCCCCGCGCGCGTAAGTCGTTACGCGCATTATTAGTTACGTGCCATTGCAGTTGTGTCCATGTGTCCCACCTGTGAATATAGATAGATTTATATATGTGTTTCAAACTATGTAAAACTTGCGAATATACAACATTCTTGGCTTTCCCATTGTCTGTGCATATACAAAGCCTTATGTACTAATAATGACGTCATATGCAAACGCTCTTTTTACAAATAAACAAAAATGCATACACACAACTCGTTTTTATATAGATAGATAGATAGATAGATACAATACAAATTAACTGCGTAAAACTTGCGAATATACAACATTCTTCGCTGTCAAATTGTCGCTACATATAAATAGATCATCAGGTTTACCGACCCTTTAACATGCAACGTACAATTGTCCATGGGAAAAACAATCAGTATTAAGATCTATACCACATTTTTCTAATGATTGACCTTGAGCTTTGTTAATGGTGATTGCAAATGCTAATCGAATTGGGAATTGCAATCTTTTAAATTGAAAAGGCAGATCCGTTGGAATCATGGGAATGCGAGGAATAAGAACAGCCTCACCCTCAAAAGGCCCTGTAAAGATTGTGGCCTCTATTAGGTTTTCCATTGTTTTTTTTTACGGCAAGTCGCGTGCCATTGCAAGGCTTTGGTGGGTTGATATTTCTTAAAAGTATTATTGGTACGCCTAATTTTAGTTTTAGCACGTGTGGTGGAAACCCTGAAAGATCTATGGAATTTAAAAATTCAGATGGATAATTAACCGCTTCATTTGGTTCCAAAACTGTGTCGACTGACTTGTAAAGGACTGCCTGGTCTCGAATCTTGGCCAAAACAATATTGTTGGTTTCGTGGACGTCTATATTTTTGGGTGCGAGAATCGCTCTTTCACTTAGCCATTTATTATTTTTATAATTTTTTAGAATATTCGGAAATACTTTTTCAATCAATTCATTTTTGAACGTCACTAAATTACAGAAATCAGCAGGTAGTTGTATACGTCCTGAAATTGAGTCTACTGGGAGCTTTCCATTTCCAATTGCCAGCAATTGATCTGAAAATGTTTGACCAGAGTCATCGTTTTGCAATCGGACACGCATATTTGTAGTTAATTTTAATATTTTTACGTGTGCCCATAAATTAGAATTTTTCAGGCAAGCATTCATTTTGTCTGCAGGAGTTGATCTAGGTATTATAGGTAATGTTTGCCTGAAATCTCCCGCAAGCAATATTAATGTGCTGCCAAAGGGTTTCGACTTGCCTCTCAAATCTTTCAAGCATTGATCCAGAGCCTGGAGCGATTTTTTGTGTGCCATTGTGCACTCATCCCAAATAATAAGTTTGCATTGCTGCAATACTTTACCCATCCCAGATGATTTGGAAATATTGCACGTGGGAGTTTCTGTAGAATGCAAATTCAGAGGCAATTTCAAAGCGGAATGAGCAGTTCTTCCACCAGGCAGCAATGTTGCAGCTATTCCGGACGACGCAATTGCCAACGCTATATCATTTTTTGGTCGAATTGATGCCAGAATCAGTTATATCACAAACGTTTTACCAGTACATCCTGGCGCATCCAAAAAGAAAATTTCTCCAACGTTGTTATCGACACAATGCATTATAGTATCATAAATGTCTTTTTGTTCCGACGTTAACTTGGAAATGTTATTTTGTACATACGACAATAGATCACTCGTACTGTAACTTTGTTCACGATCCAATTCTACACATGTCGAAACAGCAGCGATACGGTTAGGTGAAGGCATTCCCAAATCCTGAAGAGGTTTGTTTGCCATACGTACGCATAAATCTATATATATAAAAATAAGTTGTCTGTGTGTGGATCTGTGGATCTGTGGATCAGGTGACGTCATGTTTGTCCGCATATGACGTCTGAATTATTTCACACTAATACAAAAGAAGAAAAAAACTAAAAAAGGTAAAAACTACAAAAAAACTAAAAAAGCTAAAAAACTAAAAAAAACTAAAAAAAGGTAAAAATCTAATAACTAAAAAAAAAACTGAAAAAAATAAAAAAAGGCAAAAACTACAAAAAAAATAAAAACTAATAAAAAAAACTAAAAAAGCTAAAAAACTAAAAAAAACTAAAAAAAACTAAAAAAAGGTAAAAAACTAAAAAAAACTAAAAACTAAAAAAGAAAAAAACTAAAAAAAAAGGAAAAAACTGAAAAATAAAAGAGAAAAAGAAAACTAAAAAAATATGAATAAATATATATAAAAATAAGTTGTTTGTGGGTTATGTCTGTCTGTCTGTCTGTCGAGTGACGTCGTGTTTGTCCGCATATGACGTCTGAATTATTTCACACTAATACAAAAGAAGAAAAAAAACTAAAAAAGGTAAAAACTACAAAAAAAACTAAAAAGAAAAAAAAATAAAAAAGCTAAAAAATAAAAAAAACTAAAAAAAGGTAAAAAACTAAAAACTAGAAATAAGAGAAAAAGAAAACTAAAAAAATATTAATAAATATAAAAAATACAAATATAAATATAATATAAATTAGCAATCAACAAAGCACCGAGACACAAATGACGACCGGGACACAGGGAGTATAAATGACGACCAGGACATAAGTAAAAAAAAAAAACTAAAAAAACTAAAAAAATGGTAGAAACTACAAAAAAACTAAAAACTAATAAAAAAACTAAAAAATCTAAAAATCTAAATAAACTAAAAAAGAAAATAAAGAAAAAAGGAAAAAAAATAAAGGAGAAAAACAAAACTAAAAAACGAATGTATATACAGACCGGGACACCGGGATACAAATGACGACCGGGACACAGGGAATATAAATGACGACCGGGACACAGGGACACAACTACAATGGGGACGCCGGGGGGCACAGGGGGATATAAATGACGACCGGGACACCGGGACACAAGGAATATAAATGACGCCCGGGACACTCAAAGAGAAATCACAGACTGGAACACCGGGACACAAATGACGACCGGAACACAGGGAATATAAATGACGACCGGGACACAGGGACATAACTACAAAGGGGACGCCGGGGTGCACAGGGGGATATATAAATGACGATGGCGACTCAGGGAATGGTCGATTAGCAATCACCATCAACAAAGCTCAAGGGCAATCATTAGAATCATGAGGTATAGATCTGAATACGGATTGTTTTCCCATGGACCATTATATGTTGCATGTTCAAGAGTCGGTAAACCTGAAAATCTATTTATATGCACAGACAATGGGACAGCAAAAAATGTTGTATATTCGCAAGTTTTACGTAGTTAAAAACATATATATATATATATATATATATATATATATATATATATATATATATATATATATCTATATTCACAGGTGGGACATAGGGACACAACTACAATGGCGCGTAACTAATATGGCGCGTAACGACTTACGCGCACGGAGGGGCTTGGGGGGGCGCGAAGCGCCCCCACCAACTAGGTGTTGGTAGTCTTCTATAATAACAAAAGTGTAGTTATAAATTTCTGATGTAAAATCAAAAGTTATATCTGACGTCTCTAACTGTTTTCGATGGAGTATATCTTCGGACATTTTTGACTTATATTTTACCCATAACTCTGTAGGAGCTGATGGAGAGCAAGTTGTTAAAATGATGCCGAACAATGCACGAATTTGACTTGGGGTTGACGTTTCGCACGCGTCATTGATGCAGTTATCCCAGTGTTGGTCATTCTCCAATAAATTCAGAGCTTGGCATGCACTACGGCAAGTGTCATGTATAGTACCGTTTACAGTTCTCAAATACTCAAAGGACGTCGGACCGGGTACATTCACCAAAAGCAGGCGTAGAAAGAAGCATTCATGTTGATTGGGGTGAACGGTGTAGCGTCTTTCTATCGCGGTATTTTTGAAGATGGTAGGTTGGCCGTCGACTGACTTACCCTGTTTTCGACGTTCAAATACTTTATTTTTAGTATTCCACGTGTAATACGAAGGCACTTCAGTATACAGCAGTTTTTTTTGCAAAAGAATCATTTTTGCAAAGCGAAAAAAAAAGCTGTTAATGTTGTATCCGGTAGATTCAGGGCTCTTTGTTGCACGTTGGTATCCGTGAAATAAACACGTTGACCATTCTGTAAATGTACCGCTAAGTGAACAACAGCTGGACTACGTTCATGTATCGGAAATGAAAGAATTCGCCAAACAGCTTCATTACTGCTTATGTATCTTCCAGCCTGATATTGTACGATTTCGTCGAAATCTTTGATTTCGGGCTGCAAGCCAAAAACTGCCATGTCACTGCCTTTGTTGACGTATTTACATATGTATTTGATTGCCTTTACGGAGTTACAGTATTCAACGTTTATGTGTGCATTAAATGTTTTTGATAATAATGGGGAATATGCAACAACCCACTGGTTATCTACTTCGATGGTGGTACCGTTACGCTTCTTTATTATTGCTGTTTTACCGCCATCTTCAGTAGATCTTCTTCTATATTGTGGGTAACCATCATTGCCAGTAATTGTCTTTGATACTAAAAGTCGAGGATATTGCTTTGTGCACCTTCCTTTGGCCATGCATGGTGAATTTTCGTTCAGTGCACCGCAAGGTCCATGTATCATATTTTTTACAATAATATCATGTAACCCCTTATCGACATTTTTATCAGGTATTTCAGCGGAAATCACATCATCTATCTCGTTCGAATTAATTTTTTTATGTAGCCAGATTAGTATATGTGCGTGTGGCAAACCTCGTTTTTGCCATTCCACTGAGTACATCCAGCATCGCACTGACCCAAACACTTCAAGTTTTACTATGTAGTTTATCAGTGATATCAACTTTTGCCGGAAGACACGGGCCGTAATATCATGCCTATGAACCACCGATTGGCCTTGAAGTAAAAGCTGCAGTATCTCGTCCCAAGATTGATTACATGTATATGTAATAAATAAATCTGGACGACCATAGAGACGAACATACGCAATAGCATCTTGAGCATATTCATGCATATGACGGGGACTGCCAGCATATGACGAAGGTAAAATTGTTAATCTTCCAACGTTTGTGGTATTACCGTCATTTATAACTGCATCACGCAAATGAATGTATTGTTCAGAGTGGAGCTTGGTCTGATTCAGGTGGATATATAACAAACGTTCTGATTCAATTTTAGCATACATTTCAACGACAAATTGGTGAAACAATTCACGGCATTTTAAAATATAATTTTCTTCATCCTGCCGAATCATTAGTCTATAGGAATAATAATGCATTGCACTGCATTTCTTATTCATTTCTTTGTTAGTGGCTGGATTCATCAATTTAATATTAAAGTGATAGCCGTCGGCTCCATCCCAAAAAATGATAGGATATTGTAGGGCATCGTAGCATCGATGAGTTTCAGCAATTCTTAACAACTGAGCGTTTCGCTTATGAAGAATAATATCTCGAGGTAAAAACTGATCACCGACCATGACGATTGCCACTTCGTCGATAGTTGGAGCATTGTATCTACGCACATGTTGGCCAGGAGGCGTTTTGTCAGCGGAAATTACAATTTTATGCGTATCAGTAGGCATCAAATCGTTGGCTGTTTTGAACAGACGCACTAAATTATTATTTTCGTGGAAAAGATGTTGCAATTGGGAAACGATTGTCCTTTCAACCTTGGGAGAAATTTCGCAATGTTCATTCAATTCAAAATTTCTATCATTGATGAAGTACAATTGTAAAAATTTATGATTCTCGCCTGAGAATGGTAGAAGGGACCCTGCTCTATGATAAATTTGCCCTTTTACTTTGAAAGTAGACATAAATTGATCTGGATTTTCGATTTGGGCTCCAAACAACGTCATTTGGAAACATGAGTTGTATTTTTCTGATTTTTGACAAAAAACGCTTAGATTCTGACGTAGTTCCAGTAAGGAAAGTCTTCAATGGCTCTGGTGGTGCAGCCAATAGAGGAAGTTTAACTTTTCCTGAGGCGCAACACATTCCCATTGTTTCACCATTGAATTTCAAGGCCTTGCAATAGGGACAAATTTTAGACATTGTCCCGATTTGAACACATCTACTCAAGCTATAATCATCGACTGGACTGTACCTGAATGCCAGGCGATAACTTTCAGGTTGCTCTGATTCCTCGGCACGCTTTCTTTTCTTACTTTCTCTATCAGCAGCAAGCCTGATTTCTTGCTGTTCTTGTGATTCCTCGGCACGCTTTCTTTTCTTACTTTCTCTATCAGCAGCAAGCCTGATTTCTTGCTGTTCTTGTGATTCCTCGGCACGCCTTCTTTTTTTAATTTCTCTTTTAGCAGCAAGTCTGCTTTCGCGTTGCTCTGGTAGTTCCTCGGCACGCTTTCTTTTCTGACTTTCTCTATCAGCAGCAAGTATTTTGGCATAGACTCTTTGAGCATCTTCATCTGCTTTTGCCATTGTAAGTTCATCAGTCATTGTAAACTTAAACATTAATAGATTTCTACGTGAACATATATGTCTTAAATATCTTTAATGACGTCACCGTCATAGCAAAACTGACGACAACTAACTTCATGACGTCAGTCGACACAGAAACATGACGTCACCTGACAGACAGACAGACAACTTATTTTTATATATATATATTTGTGCGTACGTATGGCAAACAAACATCTTCAGGATTTGGGAGTGCCTTCACCTAACCGTATCGCTGCTGTTTCGACATGTGTAGAATTGGATCGTGAACAAAGTTACAGTACGAGTGATCTATTGTCGTATGTACAAAATAACATTTCCAAATTAACGTCAGAAAAAAA